>NW_028246659.1:0-17438 GCF_964263255.1 Lissotriton vulgaris
GGTCAAAATTGAAACTTTTGAGTAAGCAAAACTCTGTAAAAATGGCAATTTTGGTCACTGTGAGGGTTTAAAAAGTGGTTATTCAAAATGAGGCATGATCCAATTAACATTTTGAATCATTTTTGGTACAGTCCAAAAAATCAATTTTCGGATGAAAAACGATGACTCCGGACCTTCGAACGATCCCAAAATGGTCAATAATGATGAAATTTTAACATTTAATCTTTTGACTCTAAATGACTGTTGGATGTGAATTATGACTTTGTCAACTAGAATAAGTGTGTTTAAAGTCATTTCTGTGCCTGAAAAGGGTCAAAATGGAAGCTTTTGAGTAAGCAAAACTCTGTAAAAATGGCAATTTTGGTCACTGTGAGGGTTTAAAAAGTGGTTATTCAACCTGAGGCATGATCCAATTGACATTTTGAATCATTTTTGGTACAGTCCAAAAAATCAATTTTCGGATGAAAAACGATGACTCCGGACCTGTCGAACGATCCCAAAATGGTCTATAATGATGAAATTTTAACATTTAATCTTTTGACTCTAAATTACTGTTGGATGTGAATTGTGACTTTGTCAACTAGAATAAGTGTGTTTAAAGTCATTTTTGTGCCTGAAACGGGTCAAAATTGAAGCTTTTGAGTAAGCAAAACTCTGTAAAAATGGCAATTTTGGTCACTGTGAGGGTTTAAAAAGTGGTTATTCAACATGAGGCATGATCCAATTGACATTTTGAATCATTTTTGGTACAGTCCAAAAAATCAATTTTCGGATGAAAAACGATGACTCCGGACCAGTCGAACGATCCCAAAATGGTCTATAATGATGAAATTTTAACATTTAATCTTTTGACTCTAAATGACTGTTGGATGTGAATTATGACTTTTTCAACTAGAATAAGTGTGTTTAAAGTCATTTCTGTGCCTGAAACGGGTCAAAATTGAAGCTTTTGAGTAAGCAAAACTCTGTAAAAATGGCAATTTTGGTCACTGTGAGGGTTTAAAAAGTGGTTATTCAACATGAGGCATGATCCAATTGACATTTTGAATCATTTTTGGTACAGTCCAAAAAATCAATTTTCAGATGAAAAACGATGACTCCGGACCTGTCGAACGATCCCAAAATGGTCTATAATAATGAAATTTTAACATTTAAACTTTTGACTCTAAATTACTGTTGGATGTGAATTGTGACTTTGTCAACTAAAATAAGTGTGTTTAAAGTCATTTCTGTGCCTGAAACAGGTCAAAATTGAAGCTTTTGAGTAAGCAAAACTCTGTAAAAATGGCAATTTTGGTCACTGTGAGGGTTTAAAAAGTGGTTATTCAACATGAGGCATGATCCAATTGACATTTTGAATCATTTTTGGTACAGTCTAAAAAATCAATTTTCGGATGAAAAACGATGACTCCGGACCAGTCGAACGATCCCAAAATGGTCTATAATGATGAAATTTTAACATTTAATTTTTTGACTCTAAATGACTGTTGAATGTGAATTATGACTCTGTCAACTAGAATAAGTGTGTTTAAAGTCATTTCTGTGCCTGAAACGGGTCAAAATGGAAGCTTTTGAGTAAGCAAAACTCTGTAAAAATGGCAATTTTGGTCACTGTGAGGGTTTAAAAAGTGGTTATTCAACATGAGGCATGATCCAATTGACATTTTGAATCATTTTTGGTACAGTCCAAAAAAATCAATTTTCGGATGAAAAACGATGACTCCGGACCAGTCGAACGATCCCAAAATGGTCTATAATGATGAAATTTTAACATTTAATCTTTTGACTCTAAATTACTGATGGATGTGAATTATGACTTTGTCAACTAAAATAAGTGTGTTTAAAGTCATTTCTGTGCCTGAAACAGGTCAAAATTGAAGCTTTTGAGTAAGCAAAACTCTGTAAAAATGGCAATTTTGGTCACTGTGAGGGTTTAAAAAGTGGTTATTCAACATGAGGCATGATCCAATTGACATTTTGAATCATTTTTGGTACAGTCCAAAAAAACAATTTTCGGATGAAAAACGATGACTCCGGACCTTCGAACGATCCCAAAATGGTCTATAATGATGAAATTTTAACATTTAATCTTTTGACTCTAAATGACTGTTGGATGTGAATTATGACTTTGTCAACTAGAATAAGTGTGTTTAAAGTCATTTCTGTGCCTGAAAAGGGTCAAAATGGAAGCTTTTGAGTAAGCAAAACTCTGTAAAAATGGCAATTTTGGTCACTGTGAGGGTTTAAAAAGTGGTTATTCAAAATGAGGCATGATCCAATTAACATTTTGAATCATTTTTGGTACAGTCCAAAAAATCAATTTTCGGATGAAAAACGATGACTCCGGACCTTCGAACGATCCCAAAATGGTCTATAATGATGAAATTTTAACATTTAATCTTTTGACTCTAAATGACTGTTGGATGTGAATTATGACTTTGTCAACTAGAATAAGTGTGTTTAAAGTCATTTCTGTGCCTGAAAAGGGTCAAAATGAAAGCTTTTGAGTAAGCAAAACTCTGTAAAAATGGCAATTTTGGTCACTGTGAGGGTTTAAAAAGTGGTTATTCAACATGAGGCATGATCCAATTGACATTTTGAATCATTTTTGGTACAGTCCAAAAAATCAATTTTCGTATGAAAAACGATGACTCCGGACCTGTCGAACGATCCCAAAATGGTCTATAATGATGAAATTTTAACATTTAATCTTTTGACTCTAAATTACTGTTGGATGTGAATTGTGACTTTGTCAACTAGAATAAGTGTGTTTAAAGTCATTTTTGTGCCTGAAACAGGTCAAAATTGAAGCTTTTGAGTAAGCAAAACTCTGTAAAAATGGCAATTTTGGTCACTGTGAGGGTTTAAAAAGTGGTTATTCAACATGAGGCATGATCCAATTGACATTTTGAATCATTTTTGGTACAGTCCAAAAAATCAATTTTCGGATGAAAAACGATGACTCCGGACCAGTCGAACGATCCCAAAATGGTCTATAATGATGAAATTTTAACATTTAATCTTTTGACTCTAAATGACTGTTGGATGTGAATTATGACTTTGTCAACTAAAATAAGTGTGTTTAAAGTCATTTCTGTGCCTGAAACAGGTCAAAATTGAAGCTTTTGAGTAAGCAAAACTCTGTAAAAATGGCAATTTTGGTCACTGTGAGGGTTTAAAAAGTGGTTATTCAAAATGAGGCATGATCCAATTAACATTTTGAATCATTTTTAGTACAGTCCAAAAAATCAATTTTCGGATGAAAAACGATGACTCCGGACCAGTCGAACGATCCCAAAATGGTCTATAATGATGAAATTTTAACATTTAATCTTTTGACACTAAATTACTGATGGATGTGAATTATGACTTTGTCAACTAAAATAAGTGTGTTTAAAGTCATTTCTGTGCCTGAAACGGGTCAAAATTGAAGCTTTTGAGTAAGCAAAACTCTGTAAAAATGGCAATTTTGGTCACTGTGAGGGTTTAAAAAGTGCTTATTCAACATGAGGCATGATCCAATTGACATTTTGAATCATTTTTGGTACAGTCTAAAAAATCAATTTTCGGATGAAAAACGATGACTCCGGACCAGTCGAACGATCCCAAAATGGTCTATAATGATGACATTTTAACATTTAATCTTTTGACTCTAAATGACTGTTGAATGTGAATTATGACTCTGTCAACTAGAATAAGTGTGTTTAAAGTCATTTCTGTGCCTGAAACGGGTCAAAATGGAAGCTTTTGAGTAAGCAAAACTCTGTAAAAATGGCAATTTTGGTCACTGTGAGGGTTTAAAAAGTGGTTATTCAACATGAGGCATGATCCAATTGACATTTTGAATCATTTTTGGTACAGTCCAAAAAATCAATTTTCGGATGAAAAACGATGACTCCGGACCAGTCGAACGATCCCAAAATGGTCTATAATGATGAAATTTTAACATTTAATCTTTTGACTCTAAATTACTGATGGATGTGAATTATGACTTTGTCAACTAAAATAAGTGTGTTTAAAGTCATTTCTGTGCCTGAAACGGGTCAAAATTGAAGCTTTTGAGTAAGCAAAACTCTGTAAAAATGGCAATTTTGGTCACTGTGAGGGTTTAAAAAGTGGTTATTCAACATGAGGCATGATCCAATTGACATTTTGAATCATTTTTGGTACAGTCCAAAAAATCAATTTTCGGATGAAAAACGATGACTCCGGACCTTCGAACGATCCCAAAATGGTCTATAATGATGAAATTTTAACATTTAATCTTTTGACTCTAAATGACTGTTGGATGTGAATTATGACTTTGTCAACTAGAATAAGTGTGTTTAAAGTCATTTCTGTGCCTGAAAAGGGTCAAAATGGAAGCTTTTGAGTAAGCAAAACTCTGTAAAAATGGCAATTTTGGTCACTGTGAGGGTTTAAAAAGTGGTTATTCAACATGAGGCATGATCCAATTGACATTTTGAATCATTTTTGGTACAGTCCAAAAAATCAATTTTCGGATGAAAAACGATGACTCCGGACCAGTCGAACGATCCCAAAATGGTCTATAATGATGAAATTTTAACATTTAATCTTTTGACTCTAAATTACTGATGGATGTGAATTATGACTTTGTCAACTAAAATAAGTGTGTTTAAAGTCATTTCTGTGCCTGAAACAGGTCAAAATTGAAGCTTTTGAGTAAGCAAAACTCTGTAAAAATGGCAATTTTGGTCACTGTGAGGGTTTAAAAAGTGGTTATTCAACATGAGGCATGATCCAATTGACATTTTGAATCATTTTTGGTACAGTCCAAAAAAACAATTTTCGGATAAAAAACGATGACTCCGGACCTTCGAACGATCCCAAAATGGTCTATAATGATGAAATTTTAACATTTAATCTTTTGACTCTAAATGACTGTTGGATGTGAATTATGACTTTGTCAACTAGAATAAGTGTGTTTAAAGTCATTTCTGTGCCTGAAAAGGGTCAAAATGGAAGCTTTTGAGTAAGCAAAACTCTGTAAAAATGGCAATTTTGGTCACTGTGAGGGTTTAAAAAGTGGTTATTCAAAATGAGGCATGATCCAATTAACATTTTGAATCATTTTTGGTACAGTCCAAAAAATCAATTTTCGGATGAAAAACGATGACTCCGGACCTTCGAACGATCCCAAAATGGTCTATAATGATGAAATTTTAACATTTAATCTTTTGACTCTAAATGACTGTTGGATGTGAATTATGACTTTGTCAACTAGAATAAGTGTGTTTAAAGTCATTTCTGTGCCTGAAAAGGGTCAAAATGGAAGCTTTTGAGTAAGCAAAACTCTGTAAAAATGGCAATTTTGGTCACTGTGAGGGTTTAAAAAGTGGTTATTCAACATGAGGCATGATCCAATTGACATTTTGAATCATTTTTGGTACAGTCCAAAAAATCAATTTTCGTATGAAAAACGATGACTCCGGACCTGTCGAACGATCCCAAAATGGTCTATAATGATGAAATTTTAACATTTAATCTTTTGACTCTAAATTACTGTTGGATGTGAATTGTGACTTTGTCAACTAGAATAAGTGTGTTTAAAGTCATTTTTGTGCCTGAAACAGGTCAAAATTGAAGCTTTTGAGTAAGCAAAACTCTGTAAAAATGGCAATTTTGGTCACTGTGAGGGTTTAAAAAGTGGTTATTCAACATGAGGCATGATCCAATTGACATTTTGAATCATTTTTGGTACAGTCCAAAAAATCAATTTTCGGATGAAAAACGATGACTCCGGACCAGTCGAACGATCCCAAAATGGTCTATAATGATGAAATTTTAACATTTAATCATTTGACTCTAAATGACTGTTGGATGTGAATTATGACTTTGTCAACTAAAATAAGTGTGTTTAAAGTCATTTCTGTGCCTGAAACAGGTCAAAATTGAAGCTTTTGAGTAAGCAAAACTCTGTAAAAATGGCAATTTTGGTCACTGTGAGGGTTTAAAAAGTGGTTATTCAAAATGAGGCATGATCCAATTAACATTTTGAATCATTTTTAGTACAGTCCAAAAAATCAATTTTCGGATGAAAAACGATGACTCCGGACCAGTCGAACGATCCCAAAATGGTCTATAATGATGAAATTTTAACATTTAATCTTTTGACACTAAATTACTGATGGATGTGAATTATGACTTTGTCAACTAAAATAAGTGTGTTTAAAGTCATTTCTGTGCCTGAAACGGGTCAAAATTGAAGCTTTTGAGTAAGCAAAACTCTGTAAAAATGGCAATTTTGGTCACTGTGAGGGTTTAAAAAGTGGTTATTCAACATGAGGCATGATCCAATTGACATTTTGAATCATTTTTGGTACAGTCCAAAAAATCAATTTTCGGATAAAAAACGATGACTCCGGACCAGTCGAACGATCCCAAAATGGTCTATAATGATGAAATTTTAACATTTAATCTTTTGACTCTAAATTACTGTTGGATGTGAATTGTGACTTTGTCAACTAAAATAAGTGTGTTTAAAGTCATTTCTGTGCCTGAAACGGGTCAAAATTGAAGCTTTTGAGTAAGCAAAACTCTGTAAAAATGGCAATTTTGGTCACTGTGAGGGTTTAAAAAGTGGTTATTCAACATGAGGCATGATCCAATTGACATTTTGAATCATTTTTGGTACAGTCTAAAAAATCAATTTTCGGATGAAAAACGATGACTCCGGACCAGTCGAACGATCCCAAAATGGTCTATAATGATGAAATTTTAACATTTAATCTTTTGACTCTAAATGACTGTTGAATGTGAATTATGACACTGTCAACTAGAATAAGTGTGTTTAAAGTCATTTCTGTGCCTGAAACGGGTCAAAATGGAAGCTTTTGAGTAAGCAAAACTCTGTAAAAATGGCAATTTTGATCACTGTGAGGGTTTAAAAAGTGGTTATTCAACATGAGGCATGATCCAATTGACATTTTGAATCATTTTTGGTACAGTCCAAAAAATCAATTTTCGGATGAAAAACGATGACTCCGGACCAGTCGAACGATCCCAAAATGGTCTATAATGATGACATTTTAACATTTAATCTTTTGACTCTAAATTACTGATGGATGTGAATTATGACTTTGTCAACTAAAATAAGTGTGTTTAAAGTCATTTCTGTGCCTGAAACGGGTCAAAATTGAAGCTTTTGAGTAAGCAAAACTCTGTAAAAATGGCAATTTTGGTCACTGTGAGGGTTTAAAAAGTGGTTATTCAACATGAGGCATGATCCAATTGACATTTTGAATCATTTTTGGTACAGTCCAAAAAATCAATTTTCGGATGAAAAACGATGACTCAGGACCTGTCGAACGATCCCAAAATGGTCTATAATGATGAAATTTTAACATTTAATCTTTTGACTCTAAATGACTGTTGGATGTGAATTATGACTTTGTCAACTGGAATAAGTGTGTTTAAAGTCATTTCTGTGCCTGAAACGGGTCAAAATGGAAGCTTTTGAGTAAGCAAAACTCTGTAAAAATGGCAATTTTGGTCACTGTGAGGGTTTAAAAAGTGGTTATTCAACATGAGGCATGATCCAATTGACATTTTGAATCATTTTTGGTACAGTCCAAAAAATCAATTTTCGGATGAAAAACGATGACTCCGGGCCAGTCGAACGATCCCAAAATGGTCTATAATGATGAAATTTTAACATTTAATCTTTTGACTCTAAATGACTGTTGGATGTGAATTATGACTTTTTCAACTAGAATAAGTGTGTTTAAAGTCATTTCTGTGCCTGAAACGGGTCAAAATTGAAGCTTTTGAGTAAGCAAAACTCTGTAAAAATGGCAATTTTGGTCACTGTGAGGGTTTAAAAAGTGGTTATTCAACATGAGGCATGATCCAATTGACATTTTGAATCATTTTTGGTACAGTCCAAAAAATCAATTTTCAGATGAAAAACGATGACTCCGGACCTGTCGAACGATCCCAAAATGGTCTATAATGATGAAATTTTAACATTTAATCTTTTGACTCTAAATTACTGTTGGATGTGAATTGTGACTTTGTCAACTAAAATAAGTGTGTTTAAAGTCATTTCTGTGCCTGAAACAGGTTAAATTGAAGCTTTTGAGTAAGCAAAACTCTGTAAAAATGGCAATTTTGGTCACTGTGAGGGTTTAAAAAGTGGTTATTCAACATGAGGCATGATCCAATTAACATTTTGAATCATTTTTAGTACAGTCCAAAAAATCAATTTTCGGATGAAAAACGATGACTCCGGACCAGTCGAACGATCCCAAAATGGTCTATAATGATGAAATTTTAACATTTAATCTTTTGACTCTAAATGACTGTTGAATGTGAATTATGACTCTGTCAACTAGAATAAGTGTGTTTAAAGTCATTTCTGTGCCTGAAACGGGTCAAAATGGAAGCTTTTGAGTAAGCAAAACTCTGTAAAAATGGCAATTTTGGTCACTGTGAGGGTTTAAAAAGTGGTTATTCAACATGAGGCATGATCCAATTGACATTTTGAATCATTTTTGGTACAGTCTAAAAAATCAATTTTCGGATGAAAAACGATGACTCCGGACCAGTCGAACGATCCCAAAATGGTCTATAATGATGAAATTTTAACATTTAATCTTTTGACTCTAAATGACTGTTGAATGTGAATTATGACACTGTCAACTAGAATAAGTGTGTTTAAAGTCATTTCTGTGCCTGAAACGGGTCAAAATGGAAGCTTTTGAGTAAGCAAAACTCTGTAAAAATGGCAATTTTGATCACTGTGAGGGTTTAAAAAGTGGTTATTCAACATGAGGCATGATCCAATTGACATTTTGAATCATTTTTGGTACAGTCCAAAAAATCAATTTTCGGATGAAAAACGATGACTCCGGACCAGTCAAACGATCCCAAAATGGTCTATAATGATGAAATTTTAACATTTAATCTTTTGACTCTAAATTACTGATGGATGTGAATTATGACTTTGTCAACTAAAATAAGTGTGTTTAAAGTCATTTCTGTGCCTGAAACGGGTCAAAATTGAAGCTTTTGAGTAAGCAAAACTCTGTAAAATTGGCAATTTTGGTCACTGTGAGGGTTTAAAAAGTGGTTATTCAACATGAGGCATGATCCAATTGACATTTTGAATCATTTTTGGTACAGTCCAAAAAATCAATTTTCGGATAAAAAACGATGACTCCGGACCAGTCGAACGATCCCAAAATTGTCTATAATGATGAAATTTTAACATTTAATCTTTTGACTCTAAATTACTGATGGATGTGAATTATGACTTTGACAACTAAAATAAGTGTGTTTAAAGTCATTTCTGTGCCTGAAACGGGTCAAAATTGAAGCTTTTGAGTAAGCAAAACTCTGTAAAAATGGCAATTTTGGTCACTGTGAGGGTTTAAAAAGTGGTTATTCAACATGAGGCATGATCCAATTGACATTTTGAATCATTTTTGGTACAGTCCAAAAAATCAATTTTCGGATGAAAAACGATGACTCCGGACCTTCGAACGATCCCAAAATGGTCTATAATGATGAAATTTTAACATTTAATCTTTTGACTCTAAATGACTGTTGGATGTGAATTATGACTTTGTCAACTAGAATAAGTGTGTTTAAAGTCATTTCTGTGCATGAAAAGGGTCAAAATGGAAGCTTTTGAGTAAGCAAAACTCTGTAAAAATGGCAATTTTGGTCACTGTGAGGGTTTAAAAAGTGGTTATTCAACATGAGGCATGATCCAATTGACATTTTGAATCATTTTTGGTACAGTCCAAAAAATCAATTTTCGAATGAAAAACGATGACTCCGGACCTGTCGAACGATCCCAAAATGGTCTATAATGATGAAATTTTAACATTTAATCTTTTGACTCTAAATTACTGTTGGATGTGAATTGTGACTTTGTCAACTAGAATAAGTGTGTTTAAAGTCATTTTTGTGCCTGAAACGGGTCAAAATTGAAGCTTTTGAGTAAGCAAAACTCTGTAAAAATGGCAATTTTGGTCACTGTGAGGGTTTAAAAAGTGGTTATTCAACATGAGGCATGATCCAATTGACATTTTGAATCATTTTTGGTACAGTCCAAAAAATCAATTTTCGGATAAAAAATGATGACTCCGGACCAGTCGAACGATCCCAAAATTGTCTATAATGATGAAATTTTAACATTTAATCTTTTGACTCTAAATTACTGATGGATGTGAATTATGACTTTGTCAACTAAAATAAGTGTGTTTAAAGTCATTTCTGTGCCTGAAACGGGTCAAAATGGAAGCTTTTGAGTAAGCAAAACTCTGTAAAAATGGCAATTTTGATCACTGTGAGGGTTTAAAAAGTGGTTATTCAACATGAGGCATGATCCAATTGACATTTTGAATCATTTTTGGTACAGTCCAAAAAATCAATTTTCGGATGAAAAACGATGACTCCGGACCAGTCGAACGATCCCAAAATGGTCTATAATGATGAAATTTTAACATTTAATCTTTTGACTCTAAATTACTGATGGATGTGAATTATGACTTTGTCAACTAAAATAAGTGTGTTTAAAGTCATTTCTGTGCCTGAAACGGGTCAAAATTGAAGCTTTTGAGTAAGCAAAACTCTGTAAAAATGGCAATTTTGGTCACTGTGAGGGTTTAAAAAGTGGTTATTCAACATGAGGCATGATCCAATTGACATTTTGAATCATTTTTGGTACAGTCCAAAAAATCAATTTTCGGATGAAAAACGATGACTCAGGACCTGTCGAACGATCCCAAAATGGTCTATAATGATGAAATTTTAACATTTAATCTTTTGACTCTAAATGACTGTTGGATGTGAATTATGACTTTGTCAACTAGAATAAGTGTGTTTAAAGTCATTTCTGTGCCTGAAACGGGTCAAAATGGAAGCTTTTGAGTAAGCAAAACTCTGTAAAAATGGCAATTTTGGTCACTGTGAGGGTTTAAAAAGTGGTTATTCAACATGAGGCATGATCCAATTGACATTTTGAATCATTTTTGGTACAGTCCAAAAAATCAATTTTCGGATGAAAAACGATGACTCCGGGCCAGTCGAACGATCCCAAAATGGTCTATAATGATGAAATTTTAACATTTAATCTTTTGACTCTAAATGACTGTTGGATGTGAATTATGACTTTTTCAACTAGAATAAGTGTGTTTAAAGTCATTTCTGTGCCTGAAACGGGTCAAAATTGAAGCTTTTGAGTAAGCAAAACTCTGTAAAAATGGCAATTTTGGTCACTGTGAGGGTTTAAAAAGTGGTTATTCAACATGAGGCATGATCCAATTGACATTTTGAATCATTTTTGGTACAGTCCAAAAAATCAATTTTCAGATGAAAAACGATGACTCCGGACCTGTCGAACGATCCCAAAATGGTCTATAATGATGAAATTTTAACATTTAATCTTTTGACTCTAAATTACTGTTGGATGTGAATTGTGACTTTGTCAACTAAAATAAGTGTGTTTAAAGTCATTTCTGTGCCTGAAACAGGTTAAATTGAAGCTTTTGAGTAAGCAAAACTCTGTAAAAATGGCAATTTTGGTCACTGTGAGGGTTTAAAAAGTGGTTATTCAACATGAGGCATGATCCAATTAACATTTTGAATCATTTTTAGTACAGTCCAAAAAATCAATTTTCGGATGAAAAACGATGACTCCGGACCAGTCGAACGATCCCAAAATGGTCTATAATGATGAAATTTTAACATTTAATCTTTTGACTCTAAATGACTGTTGAATGTGAATTATGACTCTGTCAACTAGAATAAGTGTGTTTAAAGTCATTTCTGTGCCTGAAACGGGTCAAAATGGAAGCTTTTGAGTAAGCAAAACTCTGTAAAAATGGCAATTTTGGTCACTGTGAGGGTTTAAAAAGTGGTTATTCAACATGAGGCATGATCCAATTGACATTTTGAATCATTTTTGGTACAGTCTAAAAAATCAATTTTCGGATGAAAAACGATGACTCCGGACCAGTCGAACGATCCCAAAATGGTCTATAATGATGAAATTTTAACATTTAATCTTTTGACTCTAAATGACTGTTGAATGTGAATTATGACACTGTCAACTAGAATAAGTGTGTTTAAAGTCATTTCTGTGCCCGAAACGGGTCAAAATTGAAGCTTTTGAGTAAGCAAAACTCTGTAAAAATGGCAATTTTGGTCACTGTGAGGGTTTAAAAAGTGGTTATTCAACATGAGGCATGATCCAATTGACATTTTGAATCATTTTTGGTACAGTCCAAAAAATCAATTTTCGGATAAAAAACGATGACTCCGGACCAGTCGAACGATCCCAAAATTGTCTATAATGATGAAATTTTAACATTTAATCTTTTGACTCTAAATTACTGATGGATGTGAATTATGACTTTGACAACTAAAATAAGTGTGTTTAAAGTCATTTCTGTGCCTGAAACGGGTCAAAATTGAAGCTTTTGAGTAAGCAAAACTCTGTAAAAATGGCAATTTTGGTCACTGTGCGGGTTTAAAAAGTGGTTATTCAACATGAGGCATGATCCAATTGACATTTTGAATCATTTTTGGTACAGTCCAAAAAATCAATTTTCGGATGAAAAACGATGACTCCGGACCTTCGAACGATCCCAAAATGGTCTATAATGATGAAATTTTAACATTTAATCTTTTGATTCTAAATGACTGTTGGATGTGAATTATGACTTTGTCAACTAGAATAAGTGTGTTTAAAGTCATTTCTGTGCATGAAAAGGGTCAAAATGGAAGCTTTTGAGTAAGCAAAACTCTGTAAAAATGGCAATTTTGGTCACTGTGAGGGTTTAAAAAGTGGTTATTCAACATGAGGCATGATCCAATTGACATTTTGAATCATTTTTGGTATAGTCCAAAAAATCAATTTTCGAATGAAAAACGATGACTCCGGACCTGTCGAACGATCCCAAAATGGTCTATAATGATGAAATTTTAACATTTAATCTTTTGACTCTAAATTACTGTTGGATGTGAATTGTGACTTTGTCAACTAGAATAAGTGTGTTTAAAGTCATTTTTGTGCCTGAAACGGGTCAAAATTGAAGCTTTTGAGTAAGCAAAACTCTGTAAAAATGGCAATTTTGGTCACTGTGAGGGTTTAAAAAGTGGTTATTCAACATGAGGCATGATCCAATTGACATTTTGAATCATTTTTGGTACAGTCCAAAAAATCAATTTTCGCATAAAAAACGATGACTCCGGACCAGTCGAACGATCCCAAAATTGTCTATAATGATGAAATTTTAACATTTAATCTTTTGACTCTAAATTACTGATGGATGTGAATTATGACTTTGTCAACTAAAATAAGTGTGTTTAAAGTCATTTCTGTGCCTGAAACGGGTCAAAATTGAAGCTTTTGAGTAAGCAAAACTCTGTAAAAATGGCAATTTTGGTCACTGTGAGGGTTTAAAAAGTGGTTATTCAACATGAGGCATGATCCAATTGACATTTTGAATAATTTTTGGTACCGTCCCAAAAATGAATTTTCGGATGGAAAAACGATGACTCCGGACCTGTCGAACGATCCCAAAATGGTCTATAATGATGAAATTTTAACATTTAATCTTTTGACTCTAAATTACTGATGGATGTGAATTATGACTTTGACAACTAAAATAAGTGTGTTTAAAGTCATTTCTGTGCCTGAAACGGGTCAAAATTGAAGCTTTTGAGTAAGCAAAACTCTGTAAAAATGGCAATTTTGGTCACTGTGAGGGTTTAAAAAGTGGTTATTGAACATGAGGCATGATCCAATTGACATTTTGAATCATTTTTGGTACAGTCCAAAAAATCAATTTTCGGATGAAAAACGATGACTCCGGACCTTCGAACGATCCCAAAATGGTCTATAATGATGAAATTTTAACATTTAATCTTTTGACTCTAAATGACTGTTGGATGTGAATTATGACTTTGTCAACTAGAATAAGTGTGTTTAAAGTCATTTCTGTGCATGAAAAGGGTCAAAATGGAAGCTTTTGAGTAAGCAAAACTCTGTAAAAATGGCAATTTTGGTCACTGTGAGGGTTTAAAAAGTGGTTATTCAACATGAGGCATGATCCAATTGACATTTTGAATCATTTTTGGTACAGTCCAAAAAATCAATTTTCGAATGAAAAACGATGACTCCGGACCTGTCGAACGATCCCAAAATGGTCTATAATGATGAAATTTTAACATTTAATCTTTTGACTCTAAATCACTGTTGGATGTGAATTGTGACTTTGTCAACTAGAATAAGTGTGTTTAAAGTCATTTTTGTGCCTGAAACGGGTCAAAATTGAAGCTTTTGAGTAAGCAAAACTCTGTAAAAATGGCAATTTTGGTCACTGTGAGGGTTTAAAAAGTGGTTATTCAACATGAGGCATGATCCAATTGACATTTTGAATCATTTTTGGTACAGTCCAAAAAATCAATTTTCGGATAAAAAACGATGACTCCGGACCAGTCGAACGATCCCAAAATTGTCTATAATGATGAAATTTTAACATTTAATCTTTTGACTCTAAATTACTGATGGATGTGAATTATGACTTTGTCAACTAAAATAAGTGTGTTTAAAGTCATTTCTGTGCCTGAAACGGGTCAAAATTGAAGCTTTTGAGTAAGCAAAACTCTGTAAAAATGGCAATTTTGGTCACTGTGAGGGTTTAAAAAGTGGTTATTCAACATGAGGCATGATCCAATTGAAATTTTGAATAATTTTTGGTACCGTCCCAAAAATGAATTTTCGGATGGAAAAACGATGACTCCGGACCTGTCGAACGATCCCAAAATGGTCTATAATGATGAAATTTTAACATTTAATCTTTTGACTCTAAATTACTGTTGGATGTGAATTGTGACTTTGTCAACTAGAATAAGTGTGTTTAAAGTCATTTTTGTGCCTGAACGGGTCAAAATTGAAGCTTTTGAGTAAGCAAAACTCTGTAAAAATGGCAATTTTGGTCACTGTGAGGGTTTAAAAAGTGGTTATTCAACATGAGGCATGATCCAATTGACATTTTGAATCATTTTTGGTACAGTCCAAAAAATCAATTTTCGGATGAAAAACGATGACTCCGGACCAGTCGAACGATCCCAAAATGGTCTATAATGATGAAATTTTAACATTTAATCTTTTGACTCTAAATGACTGTTGGATGTGAATTATGACTTTTTCAACTAGAATAAGTGTGTTTAAAGTCATTTCTGTGCCTGAAACGGGTCAAAATTGAAGCTTTTGAGTAAGCAAAACTCTGTAAAAATGGCAATTTTGGTCACTGTGCGGGTTTGAAAAGTGGTTATTCAACATGAGGCATGATCCAATTGACATTTTGAATCATTTTTGGTACAGTCCAAAAAATCAATTTTCGGATGAAAAACGATGACTCCGGACCTTCGAACGATCCCAAAATGGTCTATAATGATGAAATTTTAACATTTAATCTTTTGATTCTAAATGACTGTTGGATGTGAATTATGACTTTGTCAACTAGAATAAGTGTGTTTAAAGTCATTTCTGTGCATGAAAAGGGTCAAAATGGAAGCTTTTGAGTAAGCAAAACTCTGTAAAAATGGCAATTTTGGTCACTGTGAGGGTTTAAAAAGTGGTTATTCAACATGAGGCATGATCCAATTGACATTTTGAATAATTTTTGGTATAGTCCAAAAAATCAATTTTCGAATGAAAAACGATGACTCCGGACCTGTCGAACGATCCCAAAATGGTCTATAATGATGAAATTTTAACATTTAATCTTTTGACTCTAAATTACTGTTGGATGTGAATTGTGACTTTGTCAACTAGAATAAGTGTGTTTAAAGTCATTTTTGTGCCTGAAACGGGTCAAAATTGAAGCTTTTGAGTAAGCAAAACTCTGTAAAAATGGCAATTTTGGTCACTGTGAGGGTTTAAAAAGTGGTTATTCAACATGAGGCATGATCCAATTGACATTTTGAATCATTTTTGGTACAGTCCAAAAAATCAATTTTCGGATAAAAAACGATGACTCCGGACCAGTCGAACGATCCCAAAATTGTCTATAATGATGACATTTTAACATTTAATCTTTTGACTCTAAATTACTGATGGATGTGAATTATGACTTTGTCAACTAAAATAAGTGTGTTTAAAGTCATTTCTGTGCCTGAAACGGGTCAAAATTGAAGCTTTTGAGTAAGCAAAACTCTGTAAAAATGGCAATTTTGGTCACTGTGAGGGTTTAAAAAGTGGTTATTCAACATGAGGCATGATCCAATTGACATTTTGAATAATTTTTGGTACCGTCCCAAAAATGAATTTTCGGATGGAAAAACGATGACTCCGGACCTGTCGAACGATCCCAAAATGGTCTATAATGATGAAATTTTAACATTTAATCTTTTGACTCTAAATTACTGTTGGATGTGAATTGTGACTTTGTCAACTAAAATAAGTGTGTTTAAAGTCATTTTTGTGCCTGAAACGGGTCAAAATTGAAACTTTTGAGTAAGCAAAACTCTGTAAAAATGGCAATTTTGGTCACTGTGAGGGTTTAAAAAGTGGTTATTCAAAATGAGGAATGATCCAATTAACATTTTGAATCATTTTTGGTACAGTCCAAAAAATCAATTTTCGGATGAAAAACGATGACTCCGGACCTTCGAACGATCCCAAAATGGTCTATAATGATGAAATTTTAACATTTAATCTTTTGACTCTAAATGACTGTTGGATGTGAATTATGACTTTGTCAACTAGAATAAGTGTGTTTAAAGTCATTTCTGTGCCTGAAAAGGGTCAAAATGGAAGCTTTTGAGTAAGCAAAACTCTGTAAAAATGGCAATTTTGGTCACTGTGAGGGTTTAAAAAGTGGTTATTCAACATGAGGCATGATCCAATTGACATTTTGAATCATTTTTGGTACAGTCCAAAAAATCAATTTTCGGATGAAAAACGATGACTCCGGACCTGTCGAACGATCCCAAAATGGTCTATAATGATGAAATTTTAACATTTAATCTTTTGACTCTAAATTACTGTTGGATGTGAATTGTGACTTTGTCAACTAGAATAAGTGTGTTTAAAGTCATTTTTGTGCCTGAAACGGGTCAAAATTGAAGCTTTTGAGTAAGCAAAACTCTGTAAAAATGGCAATTTTGGTCACTGTGAGGGTTTAAAAAGTGGTTATTCAACATGAGGCATGATCCAATTGACATTTTGAATCATTTTTGGTACAGTCCAAAAAATCAATTTTCGGATGAAAAACGATGACTCCGGACCAGTCGAACGATCCCAAAATGGTCTATAATGATGAAATTTTAACATTTAATCTTTTGACTCTAAATGACTGTTGGATGTGAATTATGACTTTTTCAACTAGAATAAGTGTGTTTAAAGTCATTTCTGTGCCTGAAACGGGTCAAAATTGAAGCTTTTGAGTAAGCAAAAC
>NW_028246661.1:0-171569 GCF_964263255.1 Lissotriton vulgaris
AACTGGCACATTAGGACGCAGACAAAGAAATCCAGCGGGTGTATACATTCCCAATGACAATAAACAAACGCCGAATGTGCAAGGGTACCCATGTGTGATTTTAATATATTTTGGCAACTTCTTTCTCTGGCAGGCCATTTACGATCTGGCTAGGCCTAACATGAAAAGTAAAGAAAGAAAAGGGGAAAACTTGTATTACTTTACCTGCCAAACCAGACTTCCCACATGCTACCGTAGAGAGAAGATTGACAACCCAGACGGTTTCACACAGGCTCAGGATTAAGCCTGACTGCCCTAAGAGGGGTGGGGGAGGGAGAGGGTCGGGGATGGCCTCGTTCAGGATGGGTGGAAGGGGGGAACGGTCTCGCAGGCATCCAGCAGGTATAAAACTTGCAATCAGGGCAAATAAATCATGGCGCATCAAAAGGCTCATAACCAAAGGGTGGAACGAATGGCATGAAGGGATCACACGATCAAGGAGGGGGGGAGACAAAACCCTGAATGGCTAAACTAAGAATTCTATCTATTAATATTTGTGGCCTCCATGACATGAAAAAAAGACAAAGATTATCGGAGGGATTAAAAGCAACAGGTGCTAATATTATATGTCTCCAAGATACACATGTGGAGGGATCACAACGACAACTTTGTAAAACCCTCGGGTATCGGCTGATTGTAGCAACACGCTGGCAACAAAGACAAGGAGGTTGGTGATCCTGGCAATGGGAGGAGGAGTAGAATTCACCAGATCAGCAGCGGACAGGTTTGGCCGATGGACAATTATGGAATGCCAGCATAGTAATGGGAAAAAACTATCTATATGTTCTATATACGGTAACGTCACAGACGATCCAGATGTGTTGGGATGTATCACTAATGAATTAGCTCACTGGCCACTCCCATTGAGTGTCACTAGAGTCTGGATTTGTTTATAGTGGAAGAAAACCGAGGGTATATCGAGCTCCTAAAGAATTGTTTACTACTCATGGTCTGCAGGACTGCTGGCAGGCAAAGCATCCTAAGAATCCAGGATATACATTTTTCTCCAACCCATATGCCAGATTTGCCAGGTTCGATTATGTATCTGTGACTAGTACCATGATCTCAAAATGCACAATAGATAGATTGCCACGAGTCCTATTGGACCATAATCTCCTAATTATTAGTATTGATTGTGAAGGAATGCATAATGACCCGAGCATTTGGACTTTCGAGAGGGCCCTGCTCCTAATTGAGTACTGCCAACTTATAAATAAATGGATAGCCGAGTTCCGAGAGGATAACCTGGGTAGCACTTCAATAGAAACAGTTTAGGAGACTCTTAAGGCAGGAAAAAGGGGAGAAACCGTATGGTTCTCGTTAAAATCTAACAAAGAAGCTACATTAAAAATGGGGATACTCTAGAAGAAATTGGCGGAAGCAGAGGAGGGCGGTACAAGAATGACAAGACATCGAGGGGCACTAAGAGTGGTGGCAGTTGCTAAAAATAATATTGCTGACATTTTTACAGATAAAGCAATATGTAAGGCTACAATGAATAAGGAGAACATGTATGAACTGAGCGAACAAGTGGGGCATTAATTGAAGGTTCGCACTAGACATCAAAACACGACCAATACAATCAAGGAGATTAAAGATCCTAATAACAGTCTTAAAAATAACCCTAAAGATCAAGAAATTGACGAAAAAACAACAAGATGAGATTGAGAAATATCTAGATCAGGCTTTAACCCCAAAGCTCCCACAGGAACATCAAGATAGCCTAGACAAAATACCTCATTGGGAAGAAGTATTATTATCAATAAATAGTTTAGCCACAGGGAAGGCAGCCGGACTAGACGGAATACCCGCAGAGTGTTATGATCAATTCAATAAACCATTAAAAGGGATTTTAAGTGATCTAATTGCACATGTCTTTCAGGGAGGGCATCCTGCGAGGTCATGGGCTCGGGCTAAAATCCTTTGTGTTTCCAAAGAAAAACATAGATGCTACAGAACTGGGATCCTATCGTCCTATCACTCTAATAAATTGCGATTTTAAAATATATGCAAAACTGCTAGCCAGCCAACTCGCACCAATCATCCATAAAGTAGTTTCAGGCCGCCAGCATGGGTTCATCCAAGGAAGATCCACCACCGATCATGTGATTGCACTCTTTGACATTGCCAAGGTAGCAGGAGACCCTATGGCACTCATATTATTAGATGCAGAGAAAGCCTTTAAAAGAGTCTCCTGGTAATATCTATGGGCGCAATGTCAAAAAGTGGAATGGGGAAACGGTTCATAAATGCTATTCGTATGCTATACGCAAACCCTGAGGCAGTAGTAATGGTGAATGGGGCAATGTCAGGAAAAATAGATGTGACCAGAGGGACAAGACAGGGCTGCCCTTGCTCCCCTTATTATTTGCAATCTTTATCGACCTGGCGTCATAAAGACTTTAGCCTACGGGGATGACATTGTGCTGGTTACATGTGACCCAGACGAAGCAGTAAAAGCAATGGAAAAGAGGCTAAAAAATTTGGGAAGATTTCTGGGTACAAGCTGAACCGGGATAAAACCCAGATAGTTATCAACAACAAAAGTATATGTAGGGATGATCGAGTAGTAGAGAATGCCACATATCTGGGGGTTAACATTACTGCCAATCTGGATAAACTGGTTAAGGTCAACATGGACCCTGTAATAAAACAAACTGAAAAAGATCTCAATAGATTACACAATCTGCATCTAACTATAAGGGATAGATGCAATGTGATAAAAATGCTATTTTTCCCAAAATGTTTGTACTTTTTTAGGACAATATGTTTAGAGTTTATGCCACAGGTATGGATAGTATGTTCTCTCGAAGTCGCGTAGAGGCTTGGCGCCCGGAGGCGCCGCTTAAGGGGCCGGTTTTGCAGAGGAGCGGGTGTCGGCCATAGCATTACAGTAAGCGAGCCTACCTGCTCGACGGACCATTCACCAGCTTGTCTACCAACGTCCAGGGACCCAGGAGATCTCTCTGCCAAACAGCACGGGGACCCAGTGCCTCCTCCACCGCGCCTGCTGCCTGTTGTCTCCTCCCCCCGCTGCAGCCCTCCACCATCGGGCCTGCAGCCGAGCAGGGGGAGTAGAGACTTCAAGTCCCAGCAGCCTCCGCGACGCGAGCGGAAGTCGCGTAGAGTCTTGGCGCCCGGAGGCGCCGCTTAAGGGGCCGGTTTTGCAGAGGAGCGGGTGTCGGCCATAGCATTACAGTAAGCGAGCCTACCTGCTCAACGGACCATTAATCCGGCTTGTCTACCAACGTCCAGGGACCCAGGAGATCTCTCTGCCAAACAGCACGGGGACCCAGTGCCTCCTCCACCGCGCCTGCTGCCTGTTGTCTCCTCCCCCCGCTGCAGCTCTCCACCATCGGGCCTGCAGCCGAGCAGGGGGAGTAGAGACTTCAAGTCCCAGCAGCCTCCGCGACGCGAGCGGAAGTCGCGTAGAGGCTTGGCGCCCGGAGGCGCCGCTTAAGGGGCCGGTTTTGCAGAGGAGCGGGTGTCGGCCATAGCATTACAGTAAGCGAGCCTACCTGCTCGACGGACCATTCACCAGCTTGTCTACCAACGTCCAGGGACCCAGGAGATCTCTCTGCCAAACAGCACGGGGACCCAGTGCCTCCTCCACCGCGCCTGCTGCCTGTTGTCTCCTCCCCCCGCTGCAGCCCTCCACCATCGGGCCTGCAGCCGAGCAGGGGGAGTAGAGACTTCAAGTCCCAGCAGCCTCCGCGACGCGAGCGGAAGTCGCGTAGAGGCTTGGCGCCCGGAGGCGCCGCTTAAGGGGCCGGTTTTGCAGAGGAGCGGGTGTCGGCCATAGCATTACAGTAAGTGAGCCTACCTGCTCGACGGACCATTCACCAGCTTGTCTACCAACGTCCAGGGACCCAGGAGATCTCTCTGCCAAACAGCACGGGGACCCAGTGCCTCCTCCACCGCGCCTGCTGCCTGTTGTCTCCTCCCCCCGCTGCAGCCCTCCACCATCGGGCCTGCAGCCGAGCAGGGGGAGTAGAGACTTCAAGTCCCAGCAGCCTCCGCGACGCGAGCGGAAGTCGCGTAGAGGCTTGGCGCCCGGAGGCGCCGCTTAAGGGGCCGGTCTTCCCGCGTCGCGGGACCGCGCGCGGGGCCGTGCCCGGGGCTAAGCCTGGGCAAAGGGCGGGCCCTCTGTGGCCCTCAGAGGCCTGAGGAGACTGGGCTGGGCACTACCCCCTGGCCAATTTCGCAGTGACCATCAAGGTACTACGTTTTGTGATTTAATACACATTGCTAATGGCTCCAACTGCATCCAAACCCACCACCAAGAACATGGTTAAAAAAACGCCTATTAACACACGCTCCGTTGCAAGGACCACTGCCCAAACTAAAACACCGTTACCAACGCTAACTGCTATTGATCGCATGCTTCAACAGACAATTGTAGTGGTAGCAAATGCCATCGAAAACACTGAGAGACGATTGTCTCTACCACCTAGTGCCTGTCTAATTCACCGCACACCACAACCTGTTGATAGCACTGTATATAACATCAACATGACAGCATTATCAAACGACTCCATTCTGATGCAATCTTACACAGGCCTTCCTGGAACTGTGCCCCCACCCACAGAAGACCTTCCCACACCCCCCACAATATCCCCAGATAGGGACAGTCGTCTGTCCCTAACTCCTAATCTACAGATCGATGCTTCACCACCCGAGGTACCGGGCCCTAGTACTGCGCCTAGCGCATCATTGAATACCTGCGACATCGCAGATACTTTGCACACAATAGATCTAGCCAACAATAGCAGCGACAATAGCACAACCAACCAGGGCACCGCCCATCGTAGAACCAGACGCACTCATATTAGGAAACTACAGGTTCCTTTTAGGGGATGTATGAAACAAAAGGGCAAAAGAAAGAAGACCATTTTACCAACACCCCCCATAGAACAATCTAATGGAATTGTACAATTGGTGCCTAATCCAGGACCTGTAGTTAACATGGAGTCTATACTGGTCCAAATCATGGATGCTATGAAGCACCTCATTGCTCCCCTAAACGACAAACTTGAGCAAATAGGTAAAAAGGTGGAAAACCTGGAAAAACTGGGCCTAGCCAAATTAGACATCCTTGAACACCTAGGCCCACAAACTACACAAACTACCCTACCCATCCCAAATGTATCAACCAGGAATAAGGCTAAAACAACTGCCCATACCGTAACTAAACCACAGGCTCCACCAGTGAGTAATACGAATCCCCCAGCACCTACCGGTAAAACCGTAAATTTACAAAGTAGCGTCCCTAATGGCCCATCTTATTCCACCTCTCACAGAGCAACTGGGGAGGTGCCCAAGGACTATACCCCAGTAAGCAGGAACCCACCGGCGCGTAGCTACTATAATAATATCATCCCCGCCGTGATCAATCTCCCACCAGAAAGCAGGCCTTTGGTAGCAATCCTTGCTAATGTTCCAAAACTCAAACCCTCCCAATTCGAAAACAGTGAAACCCTTAAAAATAAAATTTTACACTGGCTGGTCCATAATTGTGGTTTCCCCTTAAGTGGTGCAGGCCAGATTATCTCAACTCAAAGGGTAGGGTGGGTGGGCCCAAGCAAAAAGGAAATAAACGGGGACTGCGTAATTATAAATTACAAAACCACTGAATGGGCACGAGACTCCATCTTGAACGCACCCATCCCTTCTGACAATGAATACAACACAACCCTGTTTCCTTTGGATTACTTTTATAGAAACCTGGTGGGGTTTAAGACTCCTGTGCAGAACTTCAAACATCCTAGAGCAACTAATACACCTTATCCATCTGCACAGCAGGCACCTGTACAATTAGCCGAGTATCCTTCCCATCCTTTGTACCCTACGACCACTCATGTATTTAATAATCAGCATGTTCCACAACCACCTATGGAATTGTACAGAATGCCTAACCCCAACTACCTAAATTATCACAATACAATCGGGTCTGGAAGCAACATCTTTGGTCAATTCGCTGTTCCAACATCAAACAGATTCCAGGTGTTCAACTCCCTTGATGAAAATGATTGACTCCCGGATACACCTGCTGGAGAAAGTGAAACCCATACAGACACTTCTGCTCTAAGTCTAAATAACCCAACCACGATAGTCAACACCACCCGCACCTGCCCGGTTGAAATCCCTCCTGCAAATGAACCCCCTATAGAGAACCCTATAATCAGCACTAACGACCTGTCAACGATAGTTAACAGCACCTGTACTGTTGTAAACCACCTAGGCGACCAAATACCAACGACAGCCACAACAGAAATTACTCCACCCCATGTATCCAGGGAAAGTTCATTGAGGGTTATCACGTGGAATGTAGCGGGCCTAGCTTCCAAGGTAAATACACCCGCATGGGATGACTTTCTTAAACAAGGCTATGACATCATATGCCTACAAGAAACCTGGGACAGAGCTGAAGTACATGTCGAGGGATATACCTCCTTCAGCGTGCTGGCTGTGGCTTCACAGGCTGGCCGCGCCAAGGGGGGGTTAGTGACCCTGCTATCCACAACACTGACCGAGTTCTGGGTCAGTAACCATGCAGTCTTGGGAGATTATGTATCCGTTTTGCGCGTGGCCCATAATGGACATAAAGACTTAATAATCGTGAACTTCTACAATAACATCGCCAGCCACAGCCAGGGGTTGTTCATCTCTGACATCGAGCAGGCAATTGATGCAATGTTATTAAGCTCCTCTAAACCAGCCGTAATCTTGTGGACCGGAGATTTTAACATCAAAACGTGCACTTATGCACTTAAGGGGGCTTGTGGCCATAGGGAGGAATACTCTGGAAGGGAAACTACCAGTGTTTTCAATCATTTCCCGCACAACACCCTAGGCAGTGCCTTGAATAACCTACTGGCCAAATATGATCTGGAACTTCTTGAATGTAATACGAATGCAAACAATGTTAGATGTCCAACATTCCATGGAAGGAACAGCCAATCCTTTATAGACCACATCATCGTATCCAGCTCTGCAACATATATAAATGTTTGGGTAATTGAACAAACGGTCAGTGACCACAACAGTGTATCTGTCGAATTACTGGGCTGGGGGTCAAAAAGGAACTCTTACGGTCAACCTATTCAGGATATCTCCGTAGGAAGGCCAAATGGGATGAGGGTGAAATGGACAAAAGTTGACCCTACCAAAATTGTCACCAATGTAATTATTAATTGCTATGGAGAAGTGGAGTATTGTCTATCCCCAACACCATGCCCAGAAACTTTGCTGTCTAAATTTATATCATTACACAAACTGTCGAGAAATCACTGACACGCAAATCACGGGAGCCAAGAAAAGCCAAGACAGCGTGGTTTGATGATAATTGTGCCCAGTCACTAAAAAGGCTAAAAACCTCGCTAGATACAAAACCGAGAGACCCCTGTAAGATAAGGGAAGAGCGTTACAATTACAAAATCGCACTAGCCGCTCGGAAGAGAGAACTACAGGACGAGGCATGGGCTAAATTAGATCAGGCAGCGGAAACAAAAGACCATAAACTCTTCTGGGACACTGTAAACAGCCCGTTCTTAAAGAATGACAACATTCCCGAACTTACTTCGCATGTCAGCTGTCAAGACTGGATTATACACTTCACTGGGATTTTTAACTCTGATTGTTCCTTTAATTGTACTTTGGCCCCAGATCCTAATGTTCTAACTGCAACGCCAATCAATTTTGAATGGGAGAAATTATTGTTTTCAGTATCTTTAAATGAGGTGCGGGATGCTATAGAGAAAAGCAAGGGGGGGAAAGCCCCGGGCCCAGATGGGGTCCCTGTGGACTTTTTTAAATCCAAGATGGATTTATGGGCGCCTATTTTAACACGCTATTTCAATGCTGCTATTGAGGATGAACTACCTACCTCATGGGGTCAATCCATTTTGGTGCCACTTTTCAAAAAAGGTTCAAGGGCTGAAGCACGTAATTATCGCCCAATTTCCCTTTTGGACTCGTCACTAAAAATACTGAGTCGCGTGCTTCTGGGAAGATTAGAGTCCTGGGTTGAGGACAATAATGTCCTGTCACCAATCCAGTACGGGTTCCGTAGGGGTATAGGAACCATGGAGCAGTGTGTGAACCTTGAGCTTATCATCGGCAAGTACACAAGAGCAAAGGAAGGGCATCTGTTCATGTGTTTTGCCGATCTAAGCTCGGCGTTCGATCTAGTGAAACACACACTGCTCTGACCAACATTACTTGGCCAGGGCGCACCCCCTGAAATCATTCATTTGCTGGCCAGAATGTACAGCAGCTTATCAAGCAAAGTTAGATTCGGACCAAACGGAGAGTGCACCCCCTTTTTTAAAATAGGTAGAGGGATTAGGCAAGGGTGCGTTCTAGCACCCTTGCTGTTCTCCCTTTTTATAAACCAGGTCGACCAGTCCCTACAAGAGTCTTTTGCCGATGCCCCTATGATAAATGGTAAACAAATACCCGTCCTCTTATACGCGGACGACGCGGTCCTGATTTCCAGGACCGCGAACGGGCTCCAAAAGCTAATTGACAAATTTAATGTTTTTATTAAAGGCAGAATGCTTAAATTTAATAAGGGCAAGACTATGACTATGACCTGCGGGAAGAAACTAAAGAAAAGTAAGTAATTCTTCCTTGATGGGGATAAACTTGAGTCTGTGCAACATTTTTGTTACTTAGGCATTACTTTCTCAGGGGATGGGAGATGGGCAAACGAGCAATCCTGTGTAGGCATGAAGATGATTAGAAATACAAACTGCATCTTCAGATTCGCTTCCAAACTAGGGGGGCGTAGAATAAGGGAGATGATTTCCATTTATAATTCCAGGTGCATGTCCTCTGCCCTTTACGGAGCAGGGATATGGGGATATAACTCGCAGATCGCCCTCTCCATTCAGCAGGAAGAAAATAAGTACCTTAAACGCTTATTATGTCTTCCTGCTTCAGCCTCCAACGAAATCATTCATAGGGAGCTGGGCATACACCATGCCACAGACTTGATTGCACTACGTCCCCTCTCCCTCTGGCGATCCATCTGGGCCAAAGATGAAACCAAGTTTACCCAGGAATTAATTTTAGACTGTATTAAATTGGACCAGCACTTAAAAATCCCCTGGCTAAAACACATTTTTCACTGGTATAATTCCCTTTTTGGTCAAGATATTTTTAAAGACACCCCAACAGAATCAGTTTTAACGAAGCGTGACCTTAAATCCACCTACTTGGATCATGCAAAAGGGATTAGAATGAAGGGGTATGCTACACAAAGTACTTTTAAATTGTACTTGGAATACAATTTAATCACAGGATTCCCATCATACATTCGTCAGTATTAACTCCCATCGCTTCGTTCTGGCACGCCTGAGGCTGGGTATAGTCCACCACTTGGTGGCATTCCCTACTGTAAAGAAGCCGGGGTCTTGCCCGTGCCCATGCGATGGGATATCGAAACAGAGTATCTGCCACTTTTTACTACTTTGCAACTTTTATACTGGTTTTAGAAAGTTTTATCTAAAGCAACTATTTTTAGAATACAATACGTGTGACATAAGAGCTGCAATGCAACTGTTGTTTGACCTGTCGTCCTCTAATGTATGTTACCGTGTAGCCACTTATGTTCTTAAATGTATCGGGCACAGGAAATCAATTATCATATGATCTCCGTTGGAAAAGACACCTATTGACCAACTGTGAGCCACTGCCAAACCTTTTGCATTTCTCTTATACATGAGCTTTGGTTATTATTATGTTTTCAGACCCCGTATCGATTGTCCCCTTGGCTCTGTACCCCTCTGGACTTATACCTTTTAAACTTCTTGTATATAATTGTCGCTAAATACGTAAGAGACTTTATAGACATTGCACTTTAGTTTTCCTTGCATATTTTTGCACATACTATTGCACTTTATGCCCAGTTCAGGCCTCTCTTTGACTTGTATATAATTGCTGCTAAAATACGTAAGAGATGTTATTGACATTGCACTTTAGTTACCCTTGCATATTTTGCACATACTATTGCACTTTATGCTCAGTTTAGGCCTCTCTCCGACTGGTACTACCTTACTTGGCAAGTTTTGCACTAGATTTTAAAATTGCTGCTAAATACAACGTTCAATTTTTGCATATCTTGCACATATTATTGCACTTTATGCCTAGCATAGGTCTCTCGTTTAGTACCATCTATTTGCATGCTGTATCAAACGTTTAAAACGGCTGCTATATATAAGTGATTATTCTATGGTATATTAATGTGATATGTTTTGCATTAATTTGCTAAATTGCTGCTAAATGCTATGTCCAATCTTTGCTTATTTTGCACACATTTCTGCACTTTACGTCCTGTATAGGCCTCTTGTTTAGTACTACCCCACTTGGCATGCCTTGCACCAAATGTTTAAATTGACGCTATATTTAGTGATTACTTTCTTTTTCAGGTTTTTTTCTTGATTGGCTGTATTAATGTAATTGTTTTAGCAAGTTTCATCATTCTTTAACCCTTTATAAAAGTGACTTCAATTGTATTCATGAATGTTGCTATATGGTTGTACCTGTACAAACCGAATAAAGCACTTTGAAACGAAACGATTCATTTGGGGATATAGAAGACTGCGTAGGGCGCTCAGATAAATTTCTCTCCCGAAAGATAGAGGCGGTCTCGCCTTGCCTAATTTTAAAATGTATTGGTGGACCACGATTTTGAAATATTGTAATGTGTTATTAACCCTGAAGGGGAATACTAGGCAAAATATACCAACACCACAAGAACTTATTCTGGACAATGAGGCTAGTGAGAATCTATGGCAACATACATACAATTGCTACTTTAAAAGAGTATGCTTCAAAACCCTGACAGGTATTCACATAGCCTGGAAATTGGAAGGTTCGCTCACTATACTACTTTATCCGGAAATAATAATATCCCAGAGATTTTTAATGATACATGTATGATTAAATGGGTAAATGCAGGCTACCCGCTGTGGCTGTTTTTATTCTTCAACAGGGCTTAAATCATTCGATATAAGAAATGAATACACACTAGATCAGCGAGATTTCTTAACATTTTTGCAAGTTAGAGATTTTTTAATAAAGAAAGGGGGTGGACGATCCGAATTTCAGAGAATTCAGACCATTGAAATAATAAATAAAAATACAACTGTCAAGATCAGTGAATTTACGATAGCTTGGTCACCACACTCACTGATGACATGAATAAAGTCATCGTTAAATGACAGGACAAACTGGGGACAACAACGGAGACAGGTCTGAGTTCTTATGAGTTATCCCAATCTTTATTAATGTCAGCTAGACTACAAGCCCAATACTATAAAACATTTTTCCAGTTATACTATACACCAAACCGGATAGCCAAATGGGGATCCGGTAAAGTGCCCGCTGTGTGCTATATATGAAGCTGATATTATACACATATTTGCAACATGCGATACATTACGACCATTGTTTAGGGACATCTCTAAATTCCGATCTGAAATTTTTAACATAAGAATTGAAGTCACAACGGGAGAAATAATGTTAGATGGAGATATACAACCAAATTATATGCAGGGGTTGATATTCATTTCTATGGCTGCATTCAGAATATGTCTGGCCTCAGCATGGCTGGACCCAAACCCATCTGCATTCCAATGATGGCGGGCGCAACTACTGGCCGCATACGGCCTAGAGATAGCCATCTATAGAAGGAAGGGACGGAACAAGAGGAAAAAGAGGCTGGAAATCTGGGATCCCCTGTGGCAGTGGACACAAGGCCTAGAGTCTCAAGAGTAATGTTTAAGTAGTATAGATAAAAGAATATAAGGAGAAAGGCTGTGATTGTATAACTGGGATATCACTGGTGCAAAAAGAATTTTTGATGTGCTATAACATATCTATTTGATTTTCTAATGTAATACGTATGATGTTATTTATTTATTTATTTATTTATTTATTTTATTTAATCAATTTATTAAGCGCACTATCACCTGACAGGTATCCTGGCGCTAAGCATCTAGAGAGTAGGGCTAAGTCGAGCCGATCCTATCGACTAGATCTTAGGAAACAACCACTTTTTTACCTGTCTCCTAAACGGGAGGAGTTCTCTAATTTGTCTAATTTCACAGGGATTTGATTTGATTTGATTTGATTTTATGTTTTCTAGAGCGCGCAGCTACCCTAAGGCATCCCGGCGCTAAAAAAAGACCACGGTACTGAGGGAAGGAATGGTCAGGAAGGCGAGCTCACGGGAAAAGTAGGGTTTTTAGGCGTTTCCTAAACCTGAGGTGGTTATGTTCTTGCCTCAGGGAAAGAGGAAGGGCGTTCCAAAGTCTAGGAGCATTATAGGAGAACAGGCGGCCGCCTGTTCTGGCCTTCCTAATTCTAGGGACATTGGCGAGGGAAAGAGAGTTAGATCTTAGTTGACGACTTGACTGTTGTTGAGTCACCAGTGTCCTAAGAATGGGAGGGCCTTCATTGTGCAAAATTCTGTGAGTAATGCACAGGGTCTTAAAATTGACCCTCTCCTTTACTGGCAGCCAGTGCAGACTTCTGAGAGCTGGTTTGGCCAAATTCCTCGTTGAGGTTCCTGTGAGGATTCTCGCCGCCGCGTTCTGTGCGCATTGAAGTCTATGGACAACCGAGGCTGGGGCCCCCAGATACAGGACATTTCCATAGTCCAGTCTGGAGTTCACAAGCCCCTGCAGCAAGAGTTTCCTGGACTGGAGCGGAAGTAGATGTAAAATCTTTCGAGCCATTTTTATCAGGCCGAAGCAGGTTCCCGCCGTTTTTCTCGCCTGAGTTTTGAAACTTAGATCCTGGTCAAGCCATATCCCTAAACTCTTGACTTCGGACTTGGGAATAGGTGGTGTTCCCATGCACGGTGGCCAAGGAAGGGAAGTGGGAATTTTGTTGGAGGTTCCTAAGAGGAGTATTTCCGATTTCTCCCCATTTAGTTTTAACCTTGATTCGCACATCCATTGATGCACCTTCTCCAGACAGCTGCTCAGATTGGACAAGGCGTTGTCAGCCTGGTTAAGGGAGACGACCAGCTGGGTGTCATCAGCATACATTATTGATTTAATGCCAAACGGCTTTACAACATCCTCAAGGGGAGCCATGTAAACATTAAAAAGTGTGGGGCTCAGGGAAGATCCCTGAGGCACACCACACCTAAGAGACTGAGCAGTGGAGACGGAGTACCCGTCAGCCACTTGGAAGGACCTGTCTTTGAGAAAGGATGATATCCAGGCCAAGGCGGAGTCCGCCACTCCTATTAGGCCAAGGCGCTGGACAAGGGTTGCATGGTCCACCGTGTCGAAGGCGGCACTCAGGTCGAGGAGGATCACTGCCACTGATCCTCCTGCGTCCAATATGCCCCTGGCTTCCTCGACAACGGCTAACAAAGCGGTGTCAGTCCCCTGTCCTGGTCTAAAGCCTGTCTGGGACATGCGGAGAAGATGATTGGTCTCTAAAAAATCCGAAAGTTGATGATTTGCTACTCGTTCGGCTATTTTACTCATAGCTGGTAGCAATGAGATTGGTCTGAAATTGGAAGGGTCTGTGGGATCTAAGTGCGGTTTTTTTATGAGAGCCTTAACTGTGGCTTTTTTCCAGTTCGCCGGGACTATACCGTTTTCAAAGGAGGCGTTGATCAGCTTAGTAAACAGGGGAGCAATAGTGGGAGCAACTAGCTTCAATTTACTAATGGGGGCTGGGTCTGATGGGGAACCACTTTTGACTTTCTGTAAAACGTTGAGAAACGTTTCAATGGAGATTTGGGAGAAAGAGGTTAATCTCGGGGTGTCTTGGAGAGGGGAGGAGCCAAGGAGTGCTTGAGAGGTAGATGGGGCTGGAAGGGAAGTCAGGATTTTAGCAATTTTTGCCGAAAAGAAATCTGCCATTTGGTTGCATTTTGCGCCATCCACGTCTGGGGAAGATGGAGGGTCTTGTATTTTGGTGAGGAGTTTCACTATTCGATAGGTCTCTCTCGCGGAATTAGCGGCTGATGCTATTTGCTCCTCAAAATAGTTGGCCTGTGCAGTTTTTAATGCGTTTTTATAAAGCCTAATGTGGGTTCTATAGTCGCTTTTGTCATTTGTATTCCAGTTCTTTCTCCAACGGCGTTCAAGCCTTTTGCCCTTTCTTCTTAATTCACGAAGTTCTTCAGTGAACCATGGTAGTTTGGACGATTTCCTACTGGAAGGGAGAGTTTTAAGAGGTAAAACTGAGTCGAGGGAGTCTTTTATCCAGTTATGAAGTTGGATTTCAGCTGACAAGGGATTAGGGTCTACTAGGGGTACAGTGGACGTCAGCGCCTGATCCCATAAGGTTGTGTCCAGTTTTTTCCAGGGACGAGAAGGGACTCGAGGGAGGGGGATGTCAGACGATTTGCCTGGAAGTTGAAGTTTAAAAGGGACCAAAAAGTGGTCTGACCAGGGAAGGGGCAGAGGGGTTTGTACAGTGAGGGTGGAAAGGTTGGAAAAGATAGGGTCCAGTAGCCGACCTTTCGTATGGGTGGGTTCATTGTTAAGTAGATGAAGATTAAGGGAAGCCAGATCGGCTTTTAGGTCAGTTGCAAGTTTGTTGCCTTGATCGTTGAAGTGGAGATTTAAGTCTCCAAGGATTGTAAAGTTAGGGGTCACACAAGCACGAGAAGAGATGGCGTCCATGAGTGAGTCTATGAAACCCCCTACCTGTCCCGGAGGGCGGTAGATTAGGGCCCCAGAAAGTGTCGTAGATGGTGGCAGGTGAAGGGAGAACAGAACGTTTTCACTATCTAGAATGGGGCTATCTTTAAGTTGGCATGAAAGATTGTCACGGTAGATGATCGCAATACCCCCACCAATACCCTTCGGTCTATTTAGTGTTTTAATGAGGTATCCGGGAGGAAGTGCTTGATTGATGTCTGGATCTGTGCTAGGGGAAAGCCACGTTTCTGTTAAGCACAGAACATCTAAGTCCAACTCTGATAGTAGTAAGTGAATTTCTGTCTGGTGCTTTGGGAGTGACCTACAATTCAGCAGGGCCATCTCAAGATAAGCTGGTTCGGGTTGGGGGGATGGGGATAACCTGTAGTCGCAGTTTGGGCAGCCAATAGGATCGGTTTCCGGCATGATAGTTCCATTACATCTAATGTTAACTGGTTCCCTGAGCTGGTACAGAGTATCGAGTGAATATTTCAATCGGGGGCAGTTATGACCAGCCTGGGGTATGGGCTCAGGGCTCGGTCTGGCGCGGACGGGCGCAGACGGGCTTACCTTAGGCGCGCCTTCGGCGCGCAATCGTCGCGCCCGCTGCGCTCGTCCGCTGCGCTTCCTGGCGAGGCACATGATTTATAGTCGGGAGAAGAGGCGTCAAGGGGGCGTGGCCGCCTGAGGTGGGCGTGTCTCTTGTCGCGCCTCGCCCTCGAGAATGGCGGTGGGAGTGACAAGCGTTGCAGCGATGAGCTCGCTGTTCGTGAATTGCTAAGTGCAATGAGGTGATTGTTTTTAAAAAGTACAGAGTATCACACACAAGCGTTTTTAAAAAAAAGAAGATTTGTCTCAATCTCTCCCGGCTTCCGCCTCAGGAGTCTCGTAGGTCTTAGTGTCGCGCTTTCCAGCTGCACGCACTATTTATAGTGTAGTCAGGGGGGCGTGGCCGCCTGAGGTGGGCGTGTCTCTCGTCGCGCCGGAAGTTTGTTCCAGAGTCTGGCAGATGCCACTCCAAAGGATCTTCCTCCTGACCTGGCTTTCTTAAAATTGGGCACCTTCACCAATCTGGCCAAGTATGAACAAAGCAGTCTCGATGGCGTATACCAATCAAACTTTTTCCGCAGAGTCAATGGTCCGCTCCCATGGAGGGCTTTAAAAACCAGACAGAGTGATTTAAAGTGCACTATCTGTCTTAAAGGGAGCCAGTGGAGTTTGGCAAGGGCAGCAGGTGCAGAGGACCTTCTAGACAAACCAAGTACCAACTTGGCGGCTGCTAATTGAATCCTTTGTAGCCTATCCAAGAGAAAATTAGGGGAGTCTTAAAGAAGGGCATTACAGTAGTCAAGCCTACTGAGAATTGTGCACCTCGCCACTGTGGCACGTGCCTGATATGGCAAAAGAGGAAAAACTTTGCGAAGGGACCTGATGATAACGAAACAGATAGCTGTGGTTTTTGTAACCTGAGCTTCCAGAGAAAGCTTGCAGTCAAACATGGTGCCCAAATTACGAGCACTTTTAATTGGCTGTGCAGCATTAGAAAAACCCGGGGGCCAGAAGTTGTCAGGAAGAGAGAGGGGACGGGGGATATTATTCGCAGCACACACCACCACCTCAGTCTTTCCAGTATTAAATTGTAGGTAGTTCGCCCGAAGCCATCGGACCGTGTCCTACAGACAGTCATGAAAGGCCTCTACCGACGTAGAATCCTCTCCTTCAAAGGAGAGGAGCATCTGAATGTCATCCGCGTAGTTCACCATGTTTATGTTATAGGATTTTATGACCGCAATTAAAGGTTTAAAATAAATGTTAAAGAGAATAGGACTAATTGTCAATCCTTGAGGCACACCAAACTGCACATTAGAAAAGGCTGATTGAAAGGGGGGAAGAGATACTGCCTGCTGTCTGTCATGCAGGAAAGAATGAAACCAACGTAGCGCACAGCCTCCCACAACAGCCTCACTAAGTCTTCCCAGCAAAATCTCATGATCTACCGTATCGAAGGCGGCAGACAGGTCAAGCAGAATCAGTACAGCTGCCTGACCCCTGTCTGTCCGCCCTCAAAGCTTGTCCATGACAGTCACCAGAGCAGTCTCTGTTCCATGTGCCGGCCAGAAACCAAACTGAACCTCTTCCAGCCAGTTATGCTGTTCAAGATGCTCAGAGAGAGTAATGGCAACTGCCGTTCTACAATTTTAGCTGGAAAAGGCAGTAGGGAGATCGGCCTATAGTTTTTTGAGCAGTCTGGGACTAAAGACGGCTTGTTCAGTAACGGCGACACTAACGCTTGTTTCCATTCTCTGGGAACAACTCCACTTACTAACGACTGATTACAAATCAGCCGAAGGGTGGGGAGGAGATCCTTCTCATACTTCTTCCAGATCTTATGTGGCACTGGATCCAAGGTGGAGCCAGATGTAATACTATGTGCTGTACGTTGAAAACCTCTGTGGAGAGCGGTCCAAGCTCAGACAGGATTCCAGTGTCTTGCAGCCCCAAGCCATTATCCCTGCCCTTTGGCTCCTCCCCAACAGGGGCACCTGGGTATCCGGCCTTAAGTCCGGGGTTCCCAACAGTCGGCTGCCCACCCCCGAGATCCTTAACCTCATCAGAGCGTCGAACGTTGAGCGCCCAGTGCTGAACGTTCGAATAATGAATGCTGGCCCGTCGGCCAACGGTCGTGCGCAGCACTGGGGAGGTAGTGCTTGTGACGACCGTTGGCCGAAGGGAGCAGTTAAGGGGTTAATAATTAATTGGATATTTTCTTGGAAAAAACTAGCCAAGTTTTCACAGAGGTCTTGGTTTATGGTTATAAATATACCTGACTGTATATGTAAGCATCAAGAAATATAATGCCTGGAGGGAGGCGAGGGGCACAGGGTGGGGCTGTATGTATATGGAAAAAATGTTACAATAGAGATTATTTAAAAAAAAGAAAATGTGTTTAAAAAAATAAAAACATAACAAAACTGTCTGGAAAGTAGGGCAATTAATCATACCTTCTCACATCATTTTACATTTAGAGGAGTAGAGGCCGGGCGGGTCTAGGTAAGTGATCAGGCCCAGTGATTTCAAAGGATTAGGAGAGACTGTAAAATAACTGTCAGATCTTTTCCTAGTCCCAGAACCCTAGAAGCAGCTGGTATGAACCGGTCATGGGAAACAGCATTTACAATGCAGAAATTACCATGCAGTGGCTTTACCACACAATTATTCCATGCTTATGCCTTTACCATGAATTACTTTAACAAGCAAAAAAAAGTCGATTTAAGGTAAGAATAAATGATTTAAACAAATATTGGCAGGTGGAAACTTATTACTGCACCACCTGCTGCATCAACTGAGTCCAAATATTTATCGCCCACCTCCATAGACCAGCCACCAAATGGCCCAGCATTAGTGACATTTATGTACATTAGAGAGGCAACATAATTGAAGAGTATAAAAAAAGGAATTGAAGAAAAAATCTGTTAAATCTACAATAATAATCAAGCAATTTTATTTTATGCTTTGTATTCTTTAATTAATATTCTTCCTTAATATAAACAAGAGTACAGCCAACACATTTGGCGCTATCAAGGCTGCCTCATGGCTGCAATATGGAAAAAATACAGATATAAAACACAATATTTACATCATATTAAAACATGCTGCACATTGCAGTATTTTACAAATAGAGATGTGCTAAATACATGGTTTGGGCAGTGAAAGACCATAACATAATACATAAAGTTGCAAAGTTTGTACAAAAGTATATACATCTCACCCTCCACAAAAACAAGTGAATCATGAATTTCGGTTTAGATGGCTAAGACATCAAAGATTTTTTGTTTTTTTTAATGAATCCAAATAATTAACATTGTATCCTAAAGTAAACCATAAAGTACGAAGAAACAATTCTCCAGATCTATATACACAAAATCATACATCATAACAATACATGACGACACATGCCTTCATAGATATGTAAACAAAAATACAGGCAATGACAGACAAAAGCAAGAGTAAAAGGAAGCAAAGAAAAGGAATAAGATAGAAAAGACCAAATGTCAATGATCCTACATCTAATACAGAGGCCAAATTCAGGTCCAAAAATGGCCTAACAAAGAATAATAAAAACCCATCACACAGGAAATGTATCCATTTTCGTATCATGAATCTATTCAGACACTATAATCATGAGTTTCCACAAGAACATCAACCTCCACGGAACCATGAGTGCCCAAAAACCAAGAATGAAGAGCATAATTTAGAATTTAGTGTATTCACCGTGTCAACCAGTGACATAACATTCCACCATATTAACAGTGATCCCAGTAAACGCCTCAAAAAGAACAATTCTACAATGCATAATTGTTTGCACTCAAGCCCCTAAAGTGCTATAATACCTTATTGAAGAATACACCCAAATTCTACTAAAGGTGGGTCGAAGTTTGCAATAATGGTGCTTTGTCTATCAGAGTGAGTACTTCAACCGTCAAGACTGAAAAGAGTAGTAACAGAAATAATGACAAAAACAAACACTTCCACATCTTGAATGGAAATAATCACAAATATTCCTCAACAATACTAAATTAAAGATAACACAGATACATGTGCTCATCATGAAAGAGGTCTCACCAAGTGTGTCCTACCCATGGTTTACAGTCACGCTCAAAGTAGAGCAATGAATGCACCTTTACAGTATCATGTTAAAACATCAAGACATTCTGAAGTTAACGAAGAATAGGTAAGTTTATAAAATGTTAGTAATGCACTACACCCCAGGCCTAAGGGCTTGATTTAGATCTTGGTGGATTAGTTACTCTGTCACTACGAGGACGGATTTCCTGTCCATCGAAATTTGAATCCCATAGGATATAATTCGATGTATATGTTTGCAGACGGGATATCCATCCCAGTTGTCACAAAGTAACATATCCACCAAGATCCAAATCAGGCTCTAATGATCTACATCACATGCATTCTGTTTAGAACTAATTATATTATATCTAGTAAAAACAAACTAGAGAGTTTTTCTAAATGCTGTCCAGCTGTCCGAGTGACAAAAACAGCAATATTTTGGATGATAGTGAAGCACGGTTAAAAAAAATAATGCGGGACAATCTATTATGATAAACTTAGCAGGGAACGTTGAATTACGTTAGCTGGAACTTAAACAAGCACAAGATGATAAAGTGCTCTCATGTACCCAGAGAAATTGTTGCAATTACGTCACACAGTAACTTTGTAAGATATGTCTTTTATCAATATCTTCATACTAAAACGTGACTGAAAAAAATACATGCTCTTAAATCTCCACAGTACTCGTCGCAGTAATGTTAAACTCAATCAAACAAATATTTATAAGTGCTCCTCTAAACCCGCGGAAATCTTCATTATGAATACCCAAGTTGAGCGATTGTGAATGCGACCAGAGTCAGTATGTAAGATGGTGGTCACGCCTAGCTCGGTTTTTGCACCACAAGACCAATGCAATCCCTTTAAGAAGACTAGAGCACTATATAAGGTGTCCACGTATATGCGTATCAAGATGGAGCCGATAAAAAATACAAATAAACATAACTCACAAGCAACATAAAAAAGAGGAAGGAATCACATTTGAAACAGAATTTACACTGCCGCCCTCATCATAGCAAAAAATTGTTCAGAAACCGCAAACATACATGCAAAGTAAAATAAAGTTATTTGCAACAGACAATGACATATTACAAGAAGGAACACCAAATAAAAATTCATCCAGTAGACACTCATTTTCGAATGCTTGCAAATCCCATCCACATGTCACATTTATGGGTTCTTCAAATTGCAAACTTGTATAGGAAGCTGATGCGGACGCACCAATTTTCAAATGCTTTTAAATCTTGGCCGCATGACATATTAGTGGGCTATTTAGTTCGCAAACTTGCAGATAAACAAATGCAAGCCCAACTTAACCAATATACTAACTTTAACATAAACAAAACAAAACTACATGTTAAGAGCTCCAAATAGAACCGACCTCTAAAGTAAAATTAAAATGAAGGCCGACATCTAGACGAGGAACAGTCTATGAAAACAATGTTGCCAGCAATAAGATCAACCCAAAAAATATATTGCATATACTCACCAAAAAGTCACTGAAACTAAATAAATTGATATACTATAGTCTCTAGATAGATATGCAACAAATAGCCACACTTCCTAGTGCATAAATTCCGAACGTACGTTTACGTAAAAGAGCAAGAATGATCAGACCTCTACCAATTAGCTCAAATTAACTCATTCCAATTCATCTGAGTCTTCAAAATGAGGTGTCTCAATATATTCTTTCAACTGAGTTAATAACTCACCTTTTAAAACATCCTACAACATCAAAAGACGTCAACATTACTAATCTCAACAAGCATTTACAATGCAATGGTCTCGGCATAATTAAAGGTAGAGCTATTGGCATTGCTCATGAAATTTTTTTAATATTTTTTTTTTAAATCATAAATAAATAGCATTGTCATTTACATTGCCAATAGCTTAATTGTTAAATAAATGGCATTGTCATTTACAATGCCAATAGCTTAATCGCTCGCATAATCATGACCTATTGCATTTACACCCACACAGAGTCACACACACAGAGCCACCAACACAGTCATTCACATAGAGCCACCCACACACACAGAACCACCTACACAGAGCCACCCTCACACACACAGAGCCACCCTCACACACACAGAGCCACCCACACAGAGCCACCCTCACGCAGACAGAGCCACCCACACATAGAGCCACCTACAAAAAAAGCTACCCACACAGAGCCACCCACAGACAGAGCCACCTACACACAGACAGAGCCACCCACACACAGACAGAGCCACCCACATACAGAGCCACCCACACACACAGATCCCCACACACAGAGATCCCCACACACAAAGATCCCTACACAGAGATCCCCACACATAGACATAGATCCCCACACACAGAGAGATCCCCCCACACACAGAGATCCCCTCACACACACACACACAGATTCCCCCCCACACACACACACAGAGATCCCCCCACACACAGGGATCCCCACACACACAGAGATAGATCCCCACACACACACACAGATAGATCCCCCCACACACACAGAGATCCCCCCCACACACAGATCCCCACACATACACACAGATGCCCCCCACACACACACAGATCCCCCCACACACACACAGATCCACACACACACACAGATCCCCCCCACACACATAGAGATCCCCCCACACACACACACAGAGATCCCCACACACACACAGAGATCCCCACACACACACAGACATCCCCCCACACACACAGAGATCCCAACACACACAGAGGATGGGCAAAGCCAGGGAGACAATTTCATTTTCTACATTCATTTTTCTGCATTTACACCGTCTCATGTGTAAAGAAAAACCTGGCGAATAATTTTGTACATTCAATTTAAACAACCAACATACAGGGCCACTGACACGATGCAACAACAGAAGATTTAATTATTTGGCATCTGCTACCTACAGCAAGGCATAGCAAGCTACACATCCCCTAGCTACAGCACTACACATCTGCTACCTACAGCGAGGCAAAGCAAGCTACCCATCTGCTACCTACAGCAAGGCAAAGCAAGCTACGCATCTGCTACCTACAGCAAGGGAAAGCAAGCTACGCATCCCCTACCTACAGCACTACACATCTGCTACCTACAGCGAGGCAAAGCAAGCTACGCATCTGCTACCTACAGCGAGGCAAAGCAAGCTACGCATCTGCTACCTACAGCAAGACAAAGCAGGCTATGGATCTGCTACCTACCGAAAACAAAGTAGGCAACACTACTCAGACAGGCTCAAGACATCTTGCATGTGAAAAATTCAAACTATAAACATGATCTAATGTGTAAAGAAAAACCTGGAGAATAATTTTGTACATTCGATTTGAACAACCCACACACAGGGCCAAGCAAGCTATGCATCTGCTACCTACAGCAAGGCAAAGCAAGCTACGCATCCCCTACCTACAGCACTACACATCTGCTACCTACAGCGAGGCAAAGCAAGCTACGCATCTGCTACCTACAGCAAGGCAAAGCAAGCTACGCATCTGCTACCTACAGCAAGGCAAAGCAAGCTATGGATCTGCTACCTACAGAAAACAAAGTAGGCAACACTACTCAGACAGGCTCAAGACATCTTGCTTGTGGAAAATTCAAACTATAAACATGATCAAAATGCAATGATAAAAAAGTGAAGACCACGGAGACAGGAGAATATACAATGAATAATATAGAGAGCAAAGAATAGCTGTACAACATATCGCTAAATGTAACGAAAAAAAGGTGCATATCATGCTACCTTGAAGAAAATATTCCTAGCGCTGACAATGGAGGAGACATTCCAAAGGTTCCTAGAAGAGATGGAACACATTCAAGGGCTAGAACCCAAAGATGTTCTAAATGACAAATAAGCGCAGAGTGATTGCTGCTGGATGGTAATCTCACAGAAATCGTATTATTCAACCTACTGTTATGACAGTCCATCAGGGCACATACTTTATACAGGGACCACTCAGTGCATGAGTAGTCTCAGATTCCAGAGATAACCATCGCCCAGACACTACCTGTCTAGCAAACAATGCTCAACGGTGCTAGCTGGAATAACTTTGGCTAGGTCAGAAACCTTTTGCTGAGAAAAATGAACCTCACCCTTCCTCGATCCTCATTTTAAAGATCTCAGGTTGGTCAGTGTTGGGCATTATAGTCTGCTTAGTCCTTTGTTTATTTTATTTGTGCTATTTGTAGTTTTGTATTTTCCATTTCGAGTTCAGGGCTACAATTACCACCAAGAATATTAAAAAACAACAACTGTGCTAAATAAAGGAGCTGCTTACAGCTGACATGAGAAATTTTACTGATACATATGCGGAAAAGTAAGAATGCACTGCCATTTTTATGAAGCAATTGAAATATGTGACCTAACTTATTTCATTGTATGGAGCCTTAATTAGTGCTTGCCCTGCAGTCGGTTTCAGCGCAGCAAATGTGTCATTGAGACATATCTAGAGGGGATGCTCATTTGCTAAGACGCTGTATGAGGAATGTGAAGGTCCCTTCTTTGTGGTCATTTTAAAAAGTAACCTTATTCAGGAGTTTCGAAGATAGTTTAATAAAATCCTGAGCCTCTCGTGGCTTAAACACAATGCGGGCTGCCCAGGCGGTGGGGTCCCTCCTTGGGGGACTCGGGAGAAATGTGCCTAGGATACTTGAAGAGCCTTGTGGGCTTGGAAGTAATGAATGCCCCCTGGAGCCTCACTGGGCTCTGCAGAAAGAATGCCTTCGGTGGAGTCCTGCCCGGGGACTCGGAACCTGAAGGTGTGCCCGGGGCCTCGGGCTTCAATGACAGCAATGCCCTCTCACGCTGGAGCGCCCCGTAGGTCTACTCCGGGACCTGGACAAGAGGGAGGGGGAGCCCTTACTCACTGGGCTCTCTTCAGCGCTGCTCTTCGGCGAGGACGGCGCCCTCCTCTTCACCCGGTCCTGCTTCCGGGGGCCGGGTGCTGGTAGTGGCGGCGGGCGGGGCTCTCTTCCTCAGTAGAGCCCTGCGGGGGAGCCAGCACGCTTCTTCTCTCCAGACACCAGAAAACGACCAGGCCCTGCCCACGTCTTCACGGAGTCTGCCTGTCTTCCTGTCTGGGTGGGCCACCAATGGCAGCACGGCCCAGAGAGGGCTCCCGTCCACCTACATAAATAAAACAGGTGGGCCCCCTCGAGGCTGCAACCTAGCGGGGCAATGCCGGGTGGCCACCGGCTTTAGCAAATAAGCACTCCCAGGCGCTTAGAGGAGTGAATACAGTGCTCCCAAGCGCCAATGACCAGATAAAGCGCTCCCAGGCGCTAGGGAAAGAATAAAGCACTCCCAGCGCCAGCCAAGTGAGAAGGGGCATGCAGTCCTCTATAGGTACACCCGCCACAACCTCTGATACAACCACCCGCCATGGGATCCGAATACAAGGGGGAGTCCCGAATAGACACACCCCCATCAGATATAATTACCAAACAATAAAAGCAGCAAAAGCGGCTGACCTAGTCAGCAGGGGGGGGGACAAAGACACGGACAGCAGGAGGGGGGCGGGAAAAAGACACGGCAGGGACCGAGAACAGCAGCGGCCGACCTAATAAGCGGGAGGGGGGCGGGAACAAAGACACAGACAGCGGGAGGGGGGGCGGGAAAAAGACACGGCGGGGAACGAGACAGCAGCAGCCTACCTCATCGTAAGGAGCAGGAAAATGGTGGCCGCAAAGCTCCTAACATTTTTGGATTCGGGGGCGTATTTTGGCGTTCTGAGTGACGGATAACGTCACAGGTGGAAAGAACACCAAAAACACGCCCCTGAATCCGAAAGAGACGGGGCTTGTTTGGAGTGATGCCTGTCTCCTCCAATGGCTGGCCTCCGTTTAGGAAGCCAGCCAATGGAGGAGAGAGGAGGAGAGAGGCGGGTTCAAGCCCCATACTCCAAATCATTAAATCTCCGACCGGAGACTGCGCAAGCGCAACCTTTAGGTACTCGACCTAAAAAGGGGGCAAGCTGATTATCCTGAACAGCACAAGTAGTTTGACCATAACTCAGGTTCAAACAGTTTACACAAAACTGAAGTGAGCTTCAACCCTGTTACAGTCCTCTGACACAAATAAAAAGAAAAAAAGACTGTAATAACAGGGAATAAAAAATAAAAAAACAGAATTTGTCAAATTCCAGGTGGCAGAAACCAAAGGTGATCTTAACCACAAACACAGTTCAAATGGAAATATCCTACAGGAAATAATGTAATGTCAGAATTAAGTCCATTGCCTAGAGATCTCAGCCTGCATACCTATTTGACTTCTAATTGTCACAAACAAAGCTTTCTGGTCAGGTAGAGGCAATTCCACTCCGTGGAACCTGAAATTGACTTTTTTGACATTTTTCAGACAACTTTGTGATACCAGGGGGCAAGAAGCATCAAAAGTAAAACAAGCTCTTTGGTGTTCTTGGATACAAGACCAAAGTTGACATGTTGTGCTCCCTACATAGAGATTATTGCAGACACAAATGATCACATAAACCATAAAAGAAGTTTAGCAATATATGAAATGGTTGACAGTATACTTGACTGAAGTGTTGTAGGTGAATTCCTTTGTCATTTTTAAATTAATCTCCAGTTGTGTGAAAACTGGAAGGTCATTTTATCCAGGTAGCCATATTTACCATTTAGGGTTGCATGTAACTTGGGTACAATATTTCCCTAATCGTCTGTAAATAATCAATGGTCTGTCAGAGAGCCAAATGCTGATCCGAGGGACTCCATTCAGTAATGTAATTTTTTTAAATAATATTAAAAATCTCATGATTATGTCTAGAATGAGTGGTATCCTCAGCACTCTTTTTCGGTAGAAGTGTGCTACTACACTTAGTCCTTCCAGCCTTTTCTGCTGCTTTCTGTAGGTCTGTAGGATACAACTTCCCTGTAGTTTCTCCTCGTCCTGATCATTTTTCTGTACCGGATGGATTGCTTACTGCATGTGCACTTTTTGGTGTATATTTCTATTTACCGACATCCCTTTTCTAAACAAAAGGCCCAAATACGAAGTCGGGCAGAAAGCCTCCAACCAGCTGTCATAGATTTTCCATCTGGCATCGTTGGTTTCACTCGAATCACCTTATTATGATGACAGCGGTCAGAGGGAAACCTGCGAGTTGATTACACTGTACATACGATGGGCTCAAGGACTCTGTCGAAGTGTCTGATGCCAACATAATCCCATAGTGACACAGAGCCAGCATTGGCTCTGCCATCGGGATTATGATGGCGCTCTCCAACTGCCTTTCCATGTCAGCTTTTCTGACATGGAAAGGCTTTCAGAAAGTGACTTTGGGGCCCCTAGCAGACACCATTTGCAGGGATATTGAAAAGCATTCAGTTTTCAATGGCAGCTTGAGCTGAGGGTCTATTCTGCCTACTGCACAAGCTGCAATTGGAAAATGGATGTTTCCAACTGCCCATAGGGCGGTCACATCCAAATTGTGTGATCAGAACCACCGACCTACGGCGGAGCAGTTCCAATCTGCAACGGTGTCGGATGGATTCAAGTCTGCCCAACATCGTAACAGCCCCTACGTGTTCTGAAGTGTATTCATTACAGGCATACAGTTCGACATCTAGAAACTTATTTCTTGTCTGGAACATTTTCATAGTTGTGCTGATGTTATGGGGATTATCATTAAGGTAGTTGAAGTATTACTTCATGTGATGTTCTGTAACAGTCCAGATGATTAAAATATCATCCCTGTAATATCTCCAGTCGTGGATCTCATTTGTTCATTCCGTAGCTATAGAAGCCCAAGAGTGGATATGTTCGAACCAACCCAGGAAATGGTTAGCATACGACGAGGCACATTTCTACCCCATAGCCATACCCTTTAGGTCCTGGAACCAATCCTTTTCAGAAAGAAAAAAATTGTTGGTAAGAATAAGATCTACCATTTTTGACAGATTAGTGATTAGTATGGAAACTGCACTGATATATTATCTTCACTGCAATCTCTTCTATTGTTAACAACTTATTTGTTCATATGTCTTATCACCTGTTGAAAGCACATGAACTTTCTGTTTTGAAAAAAGGATTAGGATTTTACCCTGTGTACAATGGTGTTTTCTCTGATTTACATATCAATTTGCTTAAATTTGTGCAGAAAGTCAAGCTGAAATATCATTTCCGTTTAAATCACTAGAAGTAGCCATAGTCTATAACTAGAACAGTTTAGCACAGTTTGATTTATCTGTTTCCTAACTCAATGATGTCTCTACAGTGCTGTCTCTAGATGCTGATAATGAGCTCACTCTTTATGATCTGCTAATGAACTTGACATTGTACAGAATGTTACATGTGACAGTGGATTGAAACCACAAATCAAATTCATTCCACAGGGTGCTCATCTTAACAGTATTGATGTGTTTATGAAATGTGTAACTGAAGATTTAGGTACACTTATGTATAAACTCATTAAACATCATACACACATATTAAGGACAACCTGACAAAACATGAGCGAGCTACTTCAACCAGTCTGGGGGAGGACACCACATTGATCATTCAAGAGGGTGACAAAGGGGGAAACGTAGTACTAATGAACTGAACAGATTATGAGTAGGAGGTCCATAGACAGTTTAGGAACAGAGTCTGCTTTAAAAACTGTAGCAAACTCCTTTCATTGCTGCCCAGCTAATAATTAATAGCAATCTCCTCATTGGAGAGAGGAAGATATATTATCAGACTCTGAGTTTGGCTTTTGTAATGATTGAATGTCCGAGATTTCCTTGTTTGTACGTGCTGCCCGAAATGAACTAAATAGGACATTTCCCCCTTGGACATCCAATAATCTCTGGAATAGGTTCAGTAACTTAACCTCTGTCACAGTTTGTGGTTTCTTTTCTCAAACCACTGGTGGCAAATCTCCCCTCTTTTGTGTGTGATAACACAGACATTCTGAACAAATTTCACAATCTGGTGTGTGTGTTGGGGCAACGTTGGGGCAACGTTATTCCCTAGATCCCACTGAGAACTGATGTGACAACAATGAATTGTACCACTGCTATCTCACAAGTTTCTATGGGAATTGAGAGAGAGAGAGAGAGAGAGAGAGAGAGAGAGAGAGAGAGAGAGAGAGAGAGAGAGAGAGAGAGAGAGAGAGAGAGAGAGAGAGAGAGAGAGAGACAGAAATGCTGGCCTCCAGTGATTTGACTTCTGGAATGCTAAAATCTGAGCGCAGGGCATGATATAGCACTTTGTGATGTGCTGAAGTCTGTGTTTCAAACAGGATGTAACATAGGGATTTCTGGACAGCATAAGGTAATTCACAAGAACACTGGGAGTGTCTGCAATAAGAGAATATCTCATTAATGTACTGTGATGTCAAGAATTATTTATGAACAATCAGTATGTCTAACAGCATTAAATACACTAAAAGCTTTAGTTGACTCGTATATCAAGATTTTTCTCTAAGGCCTGCTTTCTGTTCCTAAGGATAAAATAGATGATCACTGATTACATAATAACCGTTATCCTGCTCATAACATTTGCTTACTGTGCACAAAGAACCACCAACTTATAAACATACAAAAATTGCTTCACAGATTTCTCCTATTAAGATCTCACTAGAACAGGTCTTGGCAGTGTGAGTTTCTAGTCTTTTTTAAGAGAAATACAAGTTTCTCTACCTAATATTGATGCACTGCATAGAGTCCTTTTAAATAGTTTGTAGTCACAATTGTCTTTAAGCATTATTATGCCTGAACTTAAAAGTCTTTCCAGAAGGTAGTGCTGTAAGTCATTATATGAGCAACAAGCATTGGCAATTGCAAACCAAATACTTAATGACAACGATGAATGCAACCCTAACTGAGCAAGGATGCTCATGAATTATTGCTTGAATCAATGAATCGTACATGATGCCATATTCATTAGACAGCATCATGTGGTTGAGTAGTACCCATGACAGTGTTGGATGAGTCCATGTGGTTGGTCACATAGGATGTGGAGTCCCTGTATACTTGTATTAAAATAGATTATGGTTGGCTGGCTGTAGATGTCTTTCCATCAACTCAAAGAGCAAACTATCATGAACACAAGGGAATGTTTCTTTATGGAAAGGATTGGTTCCTGCACCTACAATGTCTAAATTTGCCCCATTGTATGTTATCCTGGTCATGGGATGTTTTGCACGTTTGCAGGCATGTGCTTCTATGGCTACAAAATGGACCAATGAGATCCACTACTGGGGACATTAAATTAATGATATTGTTATCATCTGGCTGGGTACAGAAGATCGGATGAAGTCATACTCCAACTACCTTAATGATAAACATTATAATGTCAGTTTCACTTTGAACATGTTACAGACAAGAATTTTTTTTAGAAAAGAGATTGTGAAACATAGCATTTTACACCAAGAAAGTCCACATCCACTGTGCACTAAGCGATCCATCCCATATGGAGAAATGATCAGCATGAGGACAAATGAGAAGGACAAAGTTGTCTGCCGGAGCTGGAGCCCCTAATGGAAGCTACTGAGATTGGGATCATATATCTATGAATATCCCTGATTATGTCTAGACATCCACATGTCTACCAGACATCATCAATATGAAGTGCATATTGGAAACATTTGATTGAAACCGCCTTGTTTTTGTTGACTTTCCCTCAACACTACGGGAATCAACAAGATTTTGTCATGCATCGACTCTGGGGCACTTTGATGAGCTGGCCTTCCCATGGCGAATGTCAGATGTTGTGTTGATGCTACTTTGAACCTTCATTCTGTCCCCTATCTTGAAGCTGATGAACTAGCGCACAGGGTCTGCCAACTGACCAGTGAAATCCTGACCCCAGAAGAATTGACAAGGCTCCCATGACCTCTGGGCTTTGGCCCTCTTAAGGCTCTGAACAGGCTGCATACTCTTTCTAAATTGCGGCATCTCTGGCTGTCTGTGGAGTGTTACAACTCTCTGCTGGAGTTTATTTGCAGTGAGTGACTTTTTAGCACAGGGATTACTGCTGCCCCCCTGCGGAGCAGCACTTTATTTCCATCTACCAGGCATTGCACTCTGTGTCATTCTATGAAGGGGTTTTGGCCTTTTCCTGGAAGGATGGTGACTATATAGCTGCCCTCTTCAGTGCCAAGCCTGGTGTTAGAGTAGAATTGGCACCTGATGTCAGTATGACCATCACAATTCCTGCCGCAGTCTCTACCTGGGAGGATTGTTCTGTATTCTCATGGCCTACCACTAGTCACAAGCCATTTATTCTCTCTGTGATGCTTCAAGCTCCCTTCCTGTGGCTAGGTGGCATTTCTGCAAAGTTAACAATGCTCCATTAACAGTGTAACAGAGAGTTCCTTTCAAGGTGAGAATGTCGGAGTGCCAGGTGCGCGCTCTGCCTGCCTGACTTGTAGCTCTCCCCCAGAGATTTCTGCACTGGTCTAGCCTGGACCAGATGGCACTTCATGGATTAGACTGTGAAATCCCCCATGTGTCCTCTTTTCCTTGGGTTTGTTCGCCTGCCACATTCATTCCTTAGACCAGTCACTTCAGTGCTTTGATTTCCCTGGCCTTTGCTGTTTGGGGCTTCTTAGGGTCTCCTTTTACCCTTCTCCACACGTGGGCCCTTCTTCAAAATGGTGACCTTTTCAGATAATCAGAAAACAAAGAATCACTGCCTTTCATACCCTCACTACTATATTCATCATTTGGCAGCCATCTTGTAATGACTATTGAGCTTACCTTGATTCTATCTTTTTTACTCTACTGTATATAATTGGATACAATGAGGAATACTTTATGAACAGAATAGTGAGTGCACTGGAGTTGCATTTGCTCTCAGAGCGCCCCTTTATTGAAAATGTCTCAACCTATTGTCCTCGACCTCTAATAATGAAAGAGATTACCACTTTGGCATGTTACCATCATTAGAAGAAGATCCATCTATCTATCTTCCAACACAGTCATGAATCCTATCTTACAGAGAGCACTTGATGCCAAACTCAAGCGGGTAAGCCACAATGCATTTATAATTAAGCACCCACCTTTTCTATCAAAAAATGCATCCAAGTGCCTTAAACACAGACTTCTCAAACCTTATTTAGAAACCCTCATCTCTGACCAACATTTCTGCTTGAAAAAATTAACTATAGTAAGTGATTGCATCTTGTACATTAAACAATAAAAGAAAAGCTCAATGGAAGCATTATACTCACTACTCCTGATCACTACCCCCAAGAAATTCCCGCATGATCTAAGATTCTCTGTAAACCCTTCACTCACCTGCAGAGCAGATGCAACAATCTCTATATATAGCAACAGGATTATCCTCAACCAAGCATCAGACCAGAACCTCTGCTGACAAGCAACGTCTTCAACCCATCCCAAAGGTTGCCTAGTTTTTCATCCAGCCTACTAGAGCTCCAAGTAATATCCTTACATATCCCCACCTGCTTAAGCACTCTTCCCCATCCCACCTCAACTTCTACACTATGAACACTACACACATTCTCAACTCACCACCACTTCTGGAGGGTCTAAATCTCCCACTGTGAATCGACAATTCAGACAGAGCCCTTATCACACCTTTAAAGCAGTTGTCACTGACAAACATAGCAATGGAAAGCAATTAACCCCTTTATCTCTATCCGCTTCCTTCAAATACACCAGCATAGATACTACTAACATGCCTTCTAACCTTCAGCAAGTTCCCATCACACAGACTACTTTCTCTGACACCAATCCACACCTGAAAGGCCTGCTTCTCAACTACAGATCAGCAGTGGACATCACTGACCTCATCCTCGCACATGAACTTGACCTCTTATTCCTTACAGAAACTTGGCTAAATTATTCCTCCAGACCTGTCCTGGACACCCTAGTCCCTCACAGCCACAACATCATTAGATTAGACAGAGCTAACAGACCATAGTGAATCAGGCACATACTACAGGTCTGTACTCCTATGAATACTTATGCATAGACATCATACGTAGCAACAGGCATTTATGGAAACTGCATTCGGTTTACCATAAGCCAGGAGACAACCTCTCATTCATAGAACAAGTTATGGGAACCCTCTCATCCAATGTAGAACAACATTGCTCCCAGATATTCTTCGGACTTCAATCTAAATTGTAACAACCAGAATGACTATGCAGAGAACAGCCTCAAAACCTTCTTAGTAGACCTCAATCTGATCCAAATCTGTGACAGCCACACTCACATCTTGGATGCCATCCTAGACTTAATCATTTCTAAGCCCAATTCCACTGAACTGATATCAATTGTCCTGTGTGATTGATCTGATCACTAGTGCATCTCTTTCAGCATCATAGAATCTTGAATAACAAATAGAACTCAAATAAAGAAACACATACACTGGAAAAGATCCATGCAAAATGCAAACCTGAATGAAATGCTATCTCTTAGCAATAATACCCTATCTCCTCCTATTTACATGTCTGAGGTTCATGACCTCCCTGAACATTACAACAAGTTCATGTTAAGCATTCTAGATGCAATCACCCCCTTACAACTTAAAAGCATGCCCACCAAAGACTCCAAACCATGGTTCAACAGTAAGTTAAATAAAGATGAATGCAATATGAGATTAGCTAAATGATCCTGGAGATGTTCACATCCCTCAAACACCTTGAGCTTCTGAGATAAAGGAGGAGCATTTACAGTAAATGCATCAAAAGTGCAAAAGCAAATATCTTCAGAAGCAAACTAGATGAAGCCAGAAATTGACCTCAAAAAATGTTTGAATTAATTAAATTACTATTACAATATTCATTCTATCCTTTCTCAAAAGGTGTTCAATTCTTTGCTAATCTGTGAGGATTTTGCCTTTTTCTACTTGAGAAGACAAACAAGATTGAAACTGATCTTATGATGGCAATGTACCACCTTACTATCCCCTCCTCTCCACTGCCCCCTGAAGCCTTCTCTTCTCCTAGAACACGCCCCAAAAACAGTGCCTTCTGGAGCCAATTTAAAACCTTTGATGAAACACCATACTCAATGTACTTAAAGCACTGAAACCCTCAAACAATTTCAATGATCCTCTACCTTCGAATTTCTTCAATGAGATCAAGATGTCTATAATCCCACTTTGGACCAAGATAGTTTTTTGCCTCCCTACTGCAAGGTGTGATTCCAGATTGTGTGAAGTCAGGGCAGGTTACACCTATTCTAAAAAAAAATGGCAGATCATGATGACCTTAATAACTTCCATCCAATCACTAACATTCCAACTCTGGCAAAGCTCCTCGAGAAATGTGTCCCTGTCCAACTATGTAAACAGGTAGATCAATTATATCTCCAAGACCAATTCCAATCTGGTTTCCAACAGGTTCACAGCACTGAAACAGCCCTGTTTTGCTTGCACCTATCAGATAATACAGAATCTTCCACACAGTAGCCCAAATCCACAAGGCGAAGCAAAGACTTTAACACAAAATAAACACCTTTAGAAAAGGGTTTTATTTTACAAATGCAAGGACTCTCTCCGTTTAGAATAAAGATTGGGGTTTTATTTGACACAGTGCTCCCTAACAGAAAGGCTTTCCCAGATGTAAAATGCACATGATTCAAATATATATATATATATATATATATTCGGCATAAAGACGTCCTGCAGCGGTCCGGCAGCAAAAGAAGACGAGGCCAACCCAGGTATAGTGAATAGTGGTTTTTATTAGCTCACCACCACTCCACCACAACGCGTTTCGGTGCTCGAAGCACCTTGATCACATGACATATATATGTATATTACAAAAGGTGCTCCATGGGTTGCTGGAGGCCCCTAGGGAGGTGGCGTGTGCTCCGGTCGAGCACGCCGGAAATTCAAATCCGATCAGAAGTACTGCATAGACACGCTCTCAGTGGCAGCCAAAAATACGCCAAACAGGAACAATCCAAGGGTGTTTAATCACTTGCTACATGTTTCGGCTTCTCACAAGCCTTGATCACAGCTTGTGAGAAGCCGAAACATGTAGCAAGTGAATAAACACCCTTGGATTGTTCCTGTTTGGCGTTTTTTTGGCTGCCACTGAGAGCGTGTCTATGCAGTACTTCTGAACGGATATATATATATATATATATATATATATATATATATATATATATATATATATATATATATATATATATATTTATTCTTCAAAATTGCTCGCTTCAACCACCAACTCCCATAGGGTCAGAAAGAAAAACGAGGCAGACCCTTCTCGGTGCTTTGTTCAGTTTATTTCATACACCAGTCCTCACAACGCGTTTCGGCAGATCCCTGCCTTGATCACATGACAACACGTCAGTGAAGCACATCCCTTTTTAAAGTGCTAGTGCTCATTAATAGACATAAAAGAGGTATTTACATATGTACATGACGGTAATCCGTCTTTCTGTACTCTGTTTTCATAAAAACAAACTTTTTCCATTTTTGCAATTGTATGTAAAATACATTTGTGCAATATGAGAATTCCATGGTTATTTATGTCCACCATAAAATATAACATTCCAGAGTTGTCACCAATAATACTTGTAAAATACAGTTTTCGCTCTTCACCTATACTACAATGATCTGTATAAATAAATATTATAAACCTTTATAAAAAAAATTACATATTTACATGAATGTATATTTTCTCATTTCTCATTGGGATTTTCTTACGCTTGTATTTCTGATACCTCTCTTATTTGAATCAAACTATTGTGCTTCCCCTGGAACAACCCCTTATTAGCCTCTTTAGTGTATCACATCAAAAAGTGCTATATCCGTTCAGAAGTACTGCATAGACACGCTCTCAGTGGCAGCCACTATATATATATATATATATATAAATTACCTACTGGCGGTCGGCAGTAGGTAGTTATAGTTAGGATTGTTTTTCAATGTTAAATCTCAAAATTCTATTTGGAATAACTTTGGCGCCGGTTGATGAATCTGCCTGAAAATTTCCTCAAAATGGCCTCGTGGCGCCCCAGTCCTTCCCTGAAAGTTTGGGGGGGATTTGTCAAGCGGGGGCCGAGATAAAAGGGGGGTCCCAAAACACGTTTTCCCCATGTTAATTTCCATAGGGGCGGTCGACCTCACTTTTAGCCCGAACGGCTGAATGGATTTCCACCAAACTTGGCAAAATTGAAGGGACTGGTAGCCCGATGTGCCTTTGCTATGTCTCAAGATATGGTTTCCAGTGGATTTTGAGTAATTTAGGTTCAAAAAAATATATATATCTATGACAGCGCCCCGGTACGCGCTCCGGGGCGCGCTCCGGGCGCGCCACGCGACTTGCGTGCAGAAAGGTAATTGGTTCTTGGGTGTCTGTAAACATTCGAAACAGTCCGGAGCGGCCGCCATCTTGTGTCTCGGTAGGATCGAGACGCAAGAGGTGGCCAAAACAAAGGGGGAAATGACCATAAGGGGGCAGGGTAGACCCCCCCTGACCCCCTAGGTTTGATGAGGGGGCTATAAAAGGGCCCAGCGGGGGGAGCGCCCGGTACGTGCACCGGGGAGCACACCGGGAAGCGCACAAAAGAGAAAAAAGAATGCCAGAGTTTAACATTTTTGCCAATATTTTATAAATGGGGGGTAGTTCTGAAAATAACTTTTTTTTATTCTTTTTGTTGTTTTATATTTTTTTCATTATTTTTCTGAACATTTTTTAATTTTTTTGTGTTTTTGAACAATTTTATATTTTCTTTGGGTTTTTTAAGGGAACAAACAAAAAACAGGGAATTGGAAATGGCTCAACAGGAGCAAAAAAAAAAGAAAGAATTACTGTTTTCTTTCCTTGCTGCATTGGTGGTTGTCTACAGCATTATTTATTAAGGTGACGCTAAGTTCACCATAGCATAATGTTTTGCCACAGAAAATGCAAACAAATTTGAGCTTGCCAAATTTTGGTTGAATATTGGGCACCATTTGGCGTTCTTCAGGACCAGAAAGTAAAGGTACAGAAGAGGAAGTACTGGCCACAGGGGGGGGGGGTTGTTTCGAAGTTCCTGGACTTCAGCCTGGGCTAAATTATTGGGATGCCACCTCTCCATGTGGCGGATCATGGTCAAATTACCAAAAGAATATTTCTTTGAGGCATTGCCCCTGGAGAGAACTTTGTCACAAATAAGACAGGTGACTTTGGGGGCGTTCACCTTTTTTTGGTCATCTGGAAAAGAAAAAAATTGCCAAATGAAGTGCACTTTAACGTGCCTTTGTCTAGGTTCTTCAGGGAGGAAGCGCCTTCGTTGTTGATCTTCCTCCTCTTCTTCCTCCTCTTCTTCTTGTCCTCCAAGAAACTGTGGTGGTGGACCTTCTTTACTTGGTGGTGGGGGTGCACCAGGTGCAGCAACAAGTGATGCCATTGTTTCCCCAAAAATAGCTCTTGCTCTCTCAATGAAGAAAGTAAGAATGAGTAAAAAAGGAGGGGGCTTTCATTATTTGGAGAAAAAAAAATGATGATAACCAATGAAAAGTGTTATTTTCAAGTGACATGCCCTGATGCGCTTACGTTATGCGCTCCGGCGTGCTTACGTTACGCCCTGCGGGCCGCGCCGCGGAGCGCTTCTGGGTGCGTTTACGCAGCGCGTAATAAGACACATTGCGCGGCTACGCGATACGTCACGCTTACGCGCTGCGTCACGATGTTGTTTTCGATCGCGTTATTGGTGCTAACGGGACGCTTCCCGGTTCGCGCACCGGGGCACTTCAAAATACTACGCTTTCCGGGGCGCTCACCGGGGCGCGCACCGGGAGCGCTCCAAGGCAAAAAAAAAATACAAAAAAATGAAAAATTGTAAGGACTGGTAGCCCGATGTGCGTTTGCTATGTCTCAAGATATATGCTCCAGTTGTTTTTAAGAAAATTAACTTTTAAAAAATATATATTGGGCTACATTGGGCTATATATATGTTTGAGCCAAATGTAGCCCAAATGTAGCCCAATGTAGCCCAATGTAGCCTAACCACCAGAGACAAAAAAATACAAATGTAGCCCAAATATCAGTCAGATGTAGCGCAGCTATAGCCCAATGATAGTATGTACCAGAGTGTTCTAAAAAACAACTAGAGCGCTAACCGTCTTACTTATAAAGTGAGACTTTTAGTTAGGAATTAGCATTTTACAAAACCTATTAAATTCACTGAAAAAAACATAGGTTTCACACCAGTTATAGTTACCTGGAAATTTTACTGATATAAAACCATTAAAATTCCCACGTTAAAGTTAGTTGGACTCACTATAACTTGCGCGTGTAATGCACTGCTGATGACATCACATATTACATCACTCATGACATGGTCAGTGACATCACTCATGACATCACTGATGACACCATCCTTGTGACAGAGGGACTGACCTCCTTTCACTGTAAAGTAACCCTTGAAACACATATTCAAAAATAGAAACTACCATTTTAAAAAAAGTGGAGATACCTATACTAGTTACAAAAACCAATTCAGTAATTCCACCATTTACATACACATGCACTCATTCACCAACAGTTCTATATAGTCAGTCAAACATATACTCACTCATCATTTGTAGTGAGACACCTATACATCCGTTAACACACCGACAGTCTTCCAAAAGTTGCTCACACACATATTCGCACATGCAAATAAAATATTGAACATCCATTTTTTTGCATATACAGCTATACACACACTACCACCTTACTTCTAAGGAAACTTACACATACTTACTCTCTTAAACAATCACTTATAGAAACACATACTTATTTAAACAAGAACTCTTTCAATCTCTGACTCTCACATATACTCACTTATATACACCAATACTCACATATACTAGATTAAAACATATGTAGTTACTGATAAAGACACTAGTAAGACAGTCATTCACTTACTAACACATACATATACACACTCATTCACCCATACAGTCCGGCACATATGCTGTCTTCAAAACACATGCAAACAGTGAGTAAGTCATTGATGCATCTGTGTGCTAAGTAACACCCCCACCAAATCATACATACACTTATACTGATAATAAAAAAATCTAATAACCCATATACACACACACATGTAGCTACTCACCAACCCATGCAGCCACTTATACACAAAGTGAAACACTGATACAAACATTTAAATATTTAAACAATACTCGCTAATATATGTATTCACTATGATACACCTAATAAGCCAGTTACCCAATCATTTTTTTTTTAAAAACATCCATTAAGACACTTATTTAAACATGTATTCTTCCATTGACCTTTACATATACATATATAAAACATGTTTATTTTTCAGAAAGGCACACATTCACTGGATGGTGTCATCAGCGATGTCATGAGTGATGTCACTGACCATGTCATGAGTGATGTAATAAGTGATGTCATCAGCAGTGCATTACACGCGCAAGTTATAGTGAGTCCAACTAACTATAACATGGGAATTTCAATGGTTTTATGTCAGTAAAATTTCCAGGTAACTATAACTGGTGTGAAAACTATGGTTTTTTCAGTGAATTTAATAGGTTTTTTAAATGCTAATTCCTAACTATAACTGGTGTGAAACTTATGGTTTTTTCAGTGAATATATATATATATATATATATATATATATTACCTACTGGCGATAGCCAGTAGGTATATATAGTTAGGATTTTTTTCCTATGGGATTTTTGAAAATTCTATGTCGAATAACTTTGGCGTTTGAGGACAGAATTGGCTGAAATTTTCAGGAAAATGGAACATTTTGTTTCTGAGCAGCCCCTGAAAATTTGGGGGGGTTTCGTCAAGGGGGGGCCGAGAAAAAAGGGGGGTCCCAAAACGTGTTTTTCCCATGCAATTTTCCATAGGGCGGTTGGCCTCACTTTTAGCCTGAACGGCTGAATGGATTTACACCAAACTTGGCAAAATTGTAGGGACTGGTAGCCCGATGTGCCTTTGCTATGTCTCAAGATATAGGCTCCAGTGGTTTTTACGAAAATTAACTTTGAAAAATATATATTAGGCTACATTGGGCTATATATATGTTGGAGCCCAAATGTAGCCCAATGTAGCCCAATGTAGCCCAATGTAGCCCAAAGATGGCCACCAGAGACAAAAAAAACAAATGTAGCCCAAATATCAGCCAGATATAGCCCAACTATAGCCCAATGACAGAATGTCCCAGAGTGTTCTAAAGAACAACTAGAGTGCTAACAGTCCTACTTATTACAAAGGTATGGCACACCTGAAGCCATCTTGATTGGAATAAAGTGGTAACTCTTAAAACATTTAATTTAAAAAGGAACAAAATGAGGGGGTTCATTTTGCCATAGAAAGTATGATTAGCGAATATATGACGAAATCCCGCATACCATCAGTCCGCAAAAAAAATCCCGCATGTACTATTAGGCCGCAAATTAAAATAACGAAAACTTTTAGAACGAATATGCCTTTAGCATACACTAAACAACTAAACTACCCTAAACCCTAAAACACTACCCCCAGCATGACCCTACACTACGCAAACAGTACAACACTACCCTAAACCCTAAAACACTACCCCCAGCATGACCCTACACTACGCAAACACTACAACACTACCCAAAACCCTAAAACACTACACCCCAGCATGACCCTACACTACGCAAACACTACAACACTACCCTAAACCCTAAAACACTACCCCCAGCATGACCCTACACTACACAAACACTACAACACAACCCTAAACCCTAAAACACTACCCCCAGCATGACCCTACACTACGCAAACACTACAACACAACCCTAAACCCTAAAACACTACCCCCAGCATGACCCTACACTACGCAAACACTACAACACTACCCTAAACCCTAAAACACTACCCCCAGCATGACCCTACACTACGCAAACACTACAACACTACCCAAAACCCTAAAACACTACACCCCAGCATGACCCTACACTACGCAAACACTACAACACTACCCTAAACCCTAAAACACTACCCCCAGCATGACCCTACACTACGCAAACACTGCAACACTACCCAAAACCCTAAAACACTACACCCCAGCATGACCCTACACTACGCAAACACTGCAACACTACCCTAAAACACTACCCCCAGCATGACCCTACACTACGCAAACACTACAGCACTACCCTAAACCCTAAAACACTACCCCCAGCATGACCCTACACTACGCAAACACTACAACACTACCCTAAACCCTAAAACACTACCCCCAGCATGACCCTACACTACGCAAACACTACAACACTACCCTAAACCCTAAAACACTACCCCCAGCATGACCCTACACTACGCAAACACTACAACACTACCCAAAACCCTAAAACACTACCCCCCAGCATGACCCTACACTACGCAAACACTACAACACTACCCAAAACCCTAAAACACTACCCCATCATGACCCTACACTACGCAAACACTACAACACTACCCAAAACCCTAAAACACTACCCCCAGCATGACCCTTCACTACGCAAACACTACAACACTACCAAAAACCCTAAAACACTACACCCCAGCATGACCCTACACTACGCAAACACTACAACACTACCCAAAACCCTAAAACACTACACCCCAGCATGACCCTACACTACGCAAACACTACAACACTACCCAAAACCCTAACACACTACCCCCAGCATGACCCTACACTACGCAAACACTACAACACTACCCAAAACCCTAAAACACTACCCCCAGCATGACCCTACAATACGCAAACACTACAACACTACCCTAAACCCTAAAATACTACACCCCAGCATGACCCTACACTACGCAAACACTACAACACTACCCAAAACCCTAAAACACTACCCCCAGCATGACCCTACACTACGCAAACACTACAACACTATCCTAAACCCTAAAACACTACGCCCAGCATGACCCTACACTACGCAAACACTACAACACAACCCTAAACCCTAAAACACTACCCCCAGCATGACCCTACACTACGCAAACACTACAACACTACCCTAAACCCTAAAACACTACCCTCAGCATGACCCTACACTACGCAAACACTACAACACAACCCTAAACCCTAAAACACTACCCCCAGCATGACCCTACACTAAACAACCACCACAACTCTACACTACACTAACACAACACTACACTACACAACACTACACTACACAATCACTAACCCACGAAAAAATTAACACAAACCCACTTACCTCTCTCGTCATCGTGGTTTTCACAACGCAAATGCATTTACCATACATGCCTTTAAAACGTAATTCTTTGTAAAGGCATGCGCGATAAATGCACATGCGTTTTGAAAAAATGCGGGATAATGGTATGCGAGGTCAATGACCTTGCGGGATAATGGTATGCGGACTGAAAGTCTGCGGGATAAAAAATGCGGGAAAATGGCTGCAAATCATGATTAGCAGCAGACTTCCCTGGTGAGCACTAGCTTTACTACAGTGATCTAATGAGCAACTAGAGTGCTAACATTCAGAATTTATGGCAAATGTGTGAAACATCTGAATGCCTTCTTGATAGAACCAAAGTAAACAAGCATTGAAAATGCAATAGATCTCGCCCTCGTTTAAGTTAAAGCCATTCTGTTTGTAATGAGGTGGCTTTTTAGCTTTGCTTTTATTAGTGTTTTTAAAACTTTCATGTAAATAACATGCATATGTATGCATATATGTATATGTATGCATGCATTTATATTTATATAGATATGCAGATTATATATGTTTATATATGTATATTACCTACTGGCGATAGCCAGTGGGTATATATAGTTAGGATTTTTTCTCTATGGGATTTCTGAAAATTCTATGTCTAATAACTTTGGCGTTTGTGGACGGAATTGGCTGAAATTTCAGGAAAATGGCACATTTCGTTTCTGAGCAGCCCCTGAAAATTTGGGGGGGTTTCGTCAAGGGGGGGGCCGAGAAACAAGGGGGGTCCCAAAACACGTTTTTCCCATTCATTTTTCCATAGGGCGGTTGGACTCACTTTTAGCTCGAACGGCTGAATAGATTTACACGAAACTTGGCAAAATTGTAGATATGGTTTGCCCGACGTGCCTTTGCTATGTCTCAATATATGTGCTCCAGTGGATTTTGAGAAATTAACGTTTAAAAAAAATATATATCTGTGACAGCGCTCCGGTTAGCGCCCCGGTTTGCGTACCTGACGCGTAACGGAACTTCGCGAAGCGAAGCTGATTGGCTCTCCGGTGTCTGTCAACATTCTAAACAGTCCGGAGCGGCCGCCATCTTGTCTCTCGGTACGATCGAGAGACAAGATGTGGTGAAAAACGAAGGGGGAAATGAAGGAAAGGGGGCAAGGTAGACCACTCCTGACCCCCTAGGATTGATGAGGGGGATATTAAAGTGCCCCGCGGGGCAAAAAAAAAAATAATTTTTTTTTGCGATTTTACGCCGTAGAGGCGCATCCCGGTACGCGAACCGGGCAGCTCACCGGGCAGCTAACCGGGCAGCTAACCGGGCAGCTAACCGGCAGCGTAGCTGTCAACATTGTAAACAGTCCGGAGCGGCCGCCATCTTGTCTCTCGGTAGGTTCGAGAGACAAGATGTGGTGAAAAAAGAAGGGGGAAATGAAGGAAAGGGGGCAAGGTAAACCCCTCCTGACCCCCTAGGATTGATGAGGGGGATATTAAAGTCCCCCGCGATTTTTCGCGGTAGAGGCGCTTCCCGGTACGCGAACCGGGCAGCTAACCAGCAGCGTAACGGGAGTCCGCCATCTTGTGTTTTTGGAGCGTCCGGTTCGCGTACCGGGTAGCGTCCCGGTAAGCGTAACAAGGGGAAAACCAAGAGAAACAGTAAAAAAAAAATTAAGGGAATAGATTTCCAGCAAACTTGACAAAATTGTAGGGACTGTTTGTTTGATGTGCCTTTGCAAGGCCTCAAGATATGTGCACGTGTGGATTTTGTCTAAGGTTAAAAAAAAATATATATCTGTAAGCGTGCTCCGGCACGCTTACGTTACGGGTTTTGTTTGCGCTGCAGAGCCGATACGTCACGGTTATGCGACGCGTCATGAGGCGTCTCACGTGGCTACGTGATACGTCACGTAATAAAGAATATATTTTACAGCTATAGATATTAGCTTTTAAAAAACCAATGAAATTCACTGAAAAAACCATAGGTTATAGACTATATATAGTTAGGAATTTGCATTTACAAAACCTTGAAAATTCACTGAAAAAACCATAGGTTAGAGACCATATATAGTTAGCTGGACATTTTATTGACATAAAACCAATGAAATTCCATATATAGTTAGTTGCACTAACTATATATCGCGCACCCGCAATCCACTGCTGATGATGTCACATATTACATCATTCATGACATGGTCAGTGACATCACTGATGACATCACTGATGACATCTCAAATGACATCACTGATGACATCATGACACACCAATACCAGTTACTACATACACACTCACTGATTCCTACGTCTACACACACATTCACTCATTCACCCATACAATCACTCATACATACAGTCACTCATTATTACAACACTATCATATGCACTCATACACCTATGCAGACACTCACACACTGCCACTCATCCATGGAGTTACTCACACATCTAGTCAGTCCTGTAAAGAATCAATCACACTTCCATTTCCTCATCTATACAGTTAAACACAGAACACCATACTTCAGTGACATTACTGATGACATCACTGATGACATCTCAAATGACATCACTGATGACATCTCAAATGACATCACTGATGACATCATGACACACCAATACCAGTTACTACATACACACTCACTGATTCCTACGTCTACACACACATTCACTCATTCACCCATACAATCACTCATACATACAGTCACTCATTATTACAAGACTATCATATGCACTCATACACCTAGTCAGTCCTGTGAAGAATCAATCACACTTCGATTTCCTCATCTATACAGTTAAACACAGAACACCATACTTTTCACACATATACTAACACATACTTACTCTCTTATACAATCACTGATACAAGTACACATTGATATGCACAGAGTCACACACCTCCCAGCCAGCCACACACACACTCAGTCTTCCATACATCCACTCATTCTTCAATATGTAAAACATATTTAAACTTTACAAAAACACACAGACACTAGATGATGTCATCAGTGATGTCATCAGTGATGTCATCAGTGATGTCATTTGAGATGTCATCAGTGATGTCATCAGTGATGTCACTGACCATGTCATGAATGATGTAATATGTGACATCATCAGCAGTGGATTGCGGGTGCGCGATATATAGTTAGTGCAACTAACTATATATGGAATTTCATTGGTTTTATGTCAATAAAATGTCCAGCTAACTATATATGGTCTCTAACCTATGGTTTTTTCAGTGAATTTTCAAGGTTTTGTAAATGCAAATTCCTAACTATATATAGTCTATAACCTATGGTTTTTTCAGTGAATATATATATATATATATATATCCACCACCACTCCTGCCTCTTAACAAGAAACGGGACCGACACATGCGTTTTGGAGGGGTCAGGAGATTTATTTCGCCACCATCTTGACAGATAGGGTTAAAACACCTGGCAGACGCGTTTCGGCGTGTGCCTTATTCATTGCCAGCTCCGTGTTCTAAAACCATGTTGTTGTAGTTTGGGACTTTAACTAGTGTTTCTGATGTTCCCATTGGTGCCGATGCACCCAATCACAGGCCAAAGATTTTTCTTTTGCGAGCAGTGTTCGCTAAGCATTCTGGTGCATGAAGTCCCAGTGAGTCAGTAAGAGTCCCACAAAGCCTGGTCACATATATATTGTTTTACAAAGGCCCAAAAGCTTCAAGGTCGCATACAACTGCCAATTTACCATTCCGGTTTTGTTCACAAGGAAGCCAGCCTCTGCATACCAGGTAAAATTCCTTTATTGATCCCAAACGCGTTTCAAGGCAGCAGCCTCTTCTTCTGTGGGCAGGCTGAAAACCATGTGACACAGACTGCATGCGCTTTTGTATGCTGACCTCAGTGGGTTCTTTTTGGTGCATGCAGGGACATGTGGTTCCTTATTCCATGTTACATTTTATTTACTCACAGCAATCTTCATTTCTTTGAAAAACCCTCCAGTGGGCCCCTTGATGCAGGACAGGCTCATTAGTTCCAAATTGGCAGTGCTATGTCGCAAGTCGGCAAAGTTCCTGTTTGCGCAGACTCTTCTTTTGTAAGATGGTGCAGACCTTCATGGCAGGACAACCGTGCAAAATAATTGTTTTACAAAGGCCCAGAAGCTTCAAAGTCGCACTCAACTGCCAATTTACCATTCCGGTTTTGTTCACAAGGAAGCCAGCCTCTGCATACCAGGTAAAATTCCTTTATTGTTCCCAGCATGCAAGCAGGCACTGAGTACGACCCACTGGGGGTTGCTGCATGCATTTAAAACAAGGAATTTGGAGCACCTGTGTGATTATGTTGAGCAACCCAGGAAGAAGAGGCTGTGTCCTCGAAACACGTTGGTTGAAGAAAATGAAATTTTTCCTGAAATGAGATGCCGGTTTTCTGAAGTAAATAAAGCCTGTTTGGTGACATCTGCTGGGTGTGCATCTTTAAGCTTTTGGGCCTTTGGATAAAATATATATATATATATATATATAGGCGATTTGGAGCACCAAACAACAATAAAAATTCACTTGCAATTACCTTGGGTCCATATCCGTGTTTGCAGCTTGGAAGAAATCTGTGTTGATCTCGGATCATCCTTGGAAGATATATTTACAGAATCCTTTGCCCCTTCTGGAAACTCCGCCCTTCAATCGGTGGCGCGACAGAGCCGGCGGTGCATGAACTGGCAAATAATTCCAAAACCAAGTCCAATAATGCGTGCTCTCAGGAGTCTTTGCAAAGAAGAATTTAATCTGGGTTACGCGTTTCGAAAGCGAACTTCCTTGTTCACACATATATATATTTATATGCAAGAAATAATAACACACTTTGTAAATATAATGCATGAATAATATGGATGAATAAACAAGCAGCAAATAATATGAAATAAGACTCAAGCAAATATACTGGACGTCCTGTAAGAGATCAGCAAGATATATATCTATATATATATATGATGAAGAAATCCCAATGCCACGATTGGCAATTCTGACGTAACACAAGGGCACAGACTCCATCAGCTGGTGTGAGAAATGGTGGAAGTTTATTCACACATCAAAATAATCCAACATGACGCGTTTCGGCTGCCAGACATGCAGCCTTGATCACTAAGCGCTCTGTGTGAACATGTGCTCTATGTACACAAGTGAAAACAGCAGTCTGGTTACTATGTCCATTACGATTGAGTAAATTAATTTACTACATCTTTCACTTCATAGTGACATCATCATACCTGTTACTTTACTGTAAAGAAGAAAAGCGCCAACCGTTGTCACATGAACATCGTATACGCGAACATAAAGAACAGAATGAATACACATGTATTATCCCTGCTATGTGAACATAGAAGTTTTACAGCTTGCTCAAGTAGTCATCATATTTAAGTGATGCATATTTGAAATAAAAAACTATTTCAACATTTAGAATGAGCCCCTAACGTAAGCTATAAACTCTGCATAATAGCATTGAAATAAAAAAGTAAGACAGAGTGGTACCTTTCAAAATCAGCAAACGTTTGACCTGTGTCTGGGCAAAAAATGGCTGAGAAAAATGTTTCCATGCTAGGGAAGCAGCCAGGGTTTCGGGAAGAAACTACCTGCCACATCTTGGTGGGTGTAAAAATGCGTCGTACGACATGTGAGGCATGTGAAAGACAAGCATTTACAATGCAACGCTTTGTAAAAGTTAGAGCTATTGGCATTGTAAATGACAATTTTTTTATTTATGTGTTGGTTTTGAAAACAGATAAATAAATGGCATTGTCATTTACAATGCCAATAGCTTAATCTCTCGCAAATGCGAGACCTATTGCATTTGCACCCACACGCACACACAGAAAGCCACCCACAAACACACAGAGCCACCCACACACAGAGCCACCCACACATAGAGCCACCTACAAAAAAAGCTAGCCACACAGATAGAGCCCCAACACACACAGAGCCCAAACACACACAGAGCCCCAACACACACAGCCCCAACACACACAGTACAGAAAATAAGTTGAGGACTGTGCACCAATGCTCTGTAATGAGTACACATTTGCAGGCAGCTGCACACTGTAAAGAATGCATGCTTATTTTGTACATATATATTCAACCTAGCTCGTTCACTTATTGTAAGCACTCTGCTATGTCACCTATACTGAACAGACCTATGTCACCAAAATACACTGCAAGCACCCACTTATGTAGCCTATGATGTGCAGTTCAACGACCATACCCTGCACATGAAGCTTTATACCAAAACACACTGCATGCCCAGACCCGTCACCCATGATACACAGTGCAAAATCAGCTCCACCAGCTGGAAAACAAACACCTAGCTGCCAACCACACAACTTTTCTGAGCACGCTGACATCTGTGTCATACTGAGCACTCAGCTTACAGCCACAGGGCATTACGCACATCAACCTAGAGTACAAAACAGAATGCAATCACATACAGTAAACTGCTCGCTATCTGTCATAAACTGACCAAATCCAATTTGTAGTGTAGTTCCTATTTTCCCTATAGGCCCTGCGCATTGGAATAACATAAACAGCAGTGTAGACGTAGGACTGCGGCCTTCTAGGTCTCTACTGACTGTTAGACTTAATTTAGGTTTGTGCCAGCTAGCTCAGAGGTCACTGGAAACTTTCTTGACTGAATAGGAAGTGATCAGCTTCCCTGGCTCAGACAAGAAGGGATTCAGCTTCCGACAACCGCATAAACATGACAACTTTGCTCCTCAGAATAAGAGTCAATCTCTAGAGTCTTGTGAAACAATAGACAGCTATTTCACTCAGTCAGTTGTGCAGATTTAATTTCACCAGGATGCAGAGAATAGAGAGACGGGCGTTTTCAATAAAAGATATTATTTATTGAGCAGTCTTCTTTCTCATGCAAGAGAAATGAATTGCCACAATTGCAAGACTTGTTATTATGAAAAGTGCGTACAGTAAAAGGAGTATTACGAAATAATACTGTAAAAGCATTGATATGGTTTCTTAGACATAAGATAGTTAAAATGAATAAAATATATACATTCATATATAAATTGGCTAACGACCTCAACTGGTGCTTCTAACTACGCCTACCCTGGTGTACCTGACCTAAGCCTAATACGTGGGAGCGAGTAAATAAGTAGCAGTTTTAAGTTAAGTTGGTTTTGCCAAGAGTTTGAATCAAGAATTCTCTCTAAGGGTTTAGTCAGCACCGTACCTCTGGAATAGAATGTAGGAGGTTCTGGTATCCACTCTCAGGATCCGATATCCCAGTCACCCGCAAGGGTAGGCTGGAAACGCCGGAGCTGGATTTTCTCGGCAGGAGAAAAGACAGCGTCTTTCTCAGCGCGTCAAAGAGGAGGGGCAGCGTCCGTGGGCTTCTCGCATCTGCTGGGCTCTCTGCGAGGGGACAGCTGTTCTGCTCCTGTATTCACCACCACCGTGTGCTTGCTTAAGGCAACGTTGGTATATTTATACCTGAAAGGTGCCGAGTTTGACGTAAGTTTTTTGACATAAGACGTCAATAAAGATGTCACTAAGAACTGGTCGTTCTTACAGTGCTCGCAGGAGTTCTATTACTAATCAAAACAAAGCAAGCGGGGCTTTCCCAGGTTGCTGGGGGTTTGGTATGTCGAAAGAACTCGGTGTGCTATTTAGGAATCTAAGGAAGTGGCTTCTGCTGTGTCATGGACTGTCATGGACTGCAGAGGCGAGTTACTGAAATATGGCTCTGATTATTATGCCACTTATAGGGATATGTATTGATTATAGCTGTATAGGGGCATGAGGTCACAATATTGATCGGGGTCCTAGATAAAACGCATCAAATTGTCATACATGATACACGCAAATCCAGGTGTGACTTACAGCAAACTACAGCCGGCTCTTGCTAACTTTTCTACACGGTGCACAACCAGTTGTTACTATATTTGCACATGAACCTGCTATGCACTGTATAATGCAAGCAGTTGTTACCTTACTTTATGTACATCCATGTGTCACCCATATCATAGTATGCACAGCTGGACGACAACCACTGTGCAGACAGATGTCACTAATGGTGCACAATCAGCTGTCATTCCTAGTACACCGCACAGCCAGCTGTCACCTGTAAAATGTACGACTAGGAGTTGCCTACAGTAACTGTTCCCAACCAGCTTCCAACAGTGCACAATCAATCGTCATAAGCAGCACACTTACCCGCCGTCCACAGTATAGCTGTCACCTATAGTCTAATTACACAGCCAGCTGTCAACCACCATACACAGTCATCACTACAGAACACTGGGCCAGGCAAGTGCTGTGAACTGCAATCCACTGCACATCCAGGAGAAACGGAGAGCGGGAGGGGGCGGGAACGGGCACACAGACAGCAGGAGGGGGGGCAGGAACGGGCACACGGACAGCGGGAGGGGGCAGAAACGGGCACACAGACAGCGGGAGGGGGGGCCGGAACGGGCAGTTTAGCTTGCTGCAGTGCTCTGAAAATGTCTCCTCACTCGAAACACGATGTATCAAATACGGGAGGGGGGGCGGGAATGGGCACACGGGCAGCGGGAGGGGGGCAGGAATGGGCACACGGACAGAGGGAGGGGGGCGGTAACGGGCACACGAACAGTGGGAGGGGGGCGGAAACGGGCACACGGACATCGGGAGGGGGGCGGGAACTGGCACACGGACAGTGGGAGGGGGCGGGAACTAGCACACGGACAGCAGGAGGGGGACGGGGACGTATGCTTTCAAAACGTTTATTGGGATGGCATGCATTAAGGAGTAGAAGTTTGGTGAGGTTTAATTACATTTCTATGTGCCTATTACACAAGGACTGGGGGTGGGGGGGTCGGGGTTGGGAACGTGTCTTCTATTTTGTCCATACACTACGTAAGGTGTGAAAAACTAACTGACTAACCTCACTTCTCCTTTACCCAGGGAAGAGGCCCCTGGACCTCACGCCTAATTCTTTTTTCCACAGCAATTAACCAGGTCATTGCCCAGACCCAGATACTGGGTGAACGCCAGGATCACGTGCCACTGGGCACTGCAGTAAGCGCATAGAGGCAGTTTAGCTTGCTGCAGCGCTCTGAATACTTCTCCTCACTCGAAATGCGATGTATCGAATACCGGTGAAATCCATATACTTTGTATTGCCATTCCCTTATAAAGACATATGGTGGCTTTTGAAATGGCTTCAACATTGATCATGTTATTTGTTTAATCACATAACAAATGAAACGCCAATAGGTCCTGTTACACAACGTCGGATGGGTGACGTAATGCGATTGCAGTCCATATATGTTCACTGTGATGCTTGGGCACATGACAGCAGAAGCAGCGTGCTCATAAGATTCCACATTATCAGGCAATGTTTTGATTTATTCTGGCAGATTCCTCTCCCCACCAAACACACCCATCCCCATTTTATGCATCTGCAAAAATTGGGGCAGGCTCTCCTCAATCCGGGGCAGGTTAATCACGTGCAGCATTGAATGAGAGCTCAATGTTCCAGCAGCTACACGATTTCTGAGAATCAGCGCTGTGTTCTCAGATGAACTTTCCTGCTGCTTGCTACCGTGTGCTCCTTAAAGTGGCAATGTCAGGCCGCCCCACAAGAGCCGCTCTCTGAGAGGCATCAACGTGAGACACTGTGACTTATGATTAGCAAACACGAGCACTCCGGGTTCCTGAGATGAATTCCGAGGTGTATTTAAGGACATTTCTCGGAGCAAATGAGGAAAGCGCAGCAGAACATATTTTAAACACAAGAGGGATGTAATGAGCTGGAAACGGACAGCGGGCATCGCAGACTGAAGCTATGCTCGATGTTAGCAATACCACATGCCTGAAACAGCTGGGTCAGTCCAGAATATCATCTGGGCATGTTCTATCGAAGTTGACAGTAGCCCACGGCGTAGGAACTCGAAACTTTCAAACAGGCATCCCGGAGCAGCCACGTCCGCTGGTTCAAGACAGCACTGCAGAGCTTCTCAAGTAAGCTACTGCCCGGCCGCCATCTTCGGAGAAATGACCAAAACAAACCTTAAAAAAATAAATAAATAAACCACCGCCCACCGACGCAATGACGTTCACAAAGGGGCGGAGAGAGAAAAAATCACCGGAACGCCCACGAATCTGCTCCGACAATTACAGACAGATCTCTCTTCCAATGGCTAGCCTCCATTTATGGAGCTAGCCAATGGAAGAGAGAGGCAGGACAAAGCCCCGTACTGCTAAACATAAGATTTCGCATGCGCGAACACTGCTGCGCAGTGGACGCCAGGCGAAACCTAAAAAATGTGAAGGGCCGGGCTGAAACAAAGTGTGCGCCCGGAATGTCAAATGCCCCAATTAGACTCGTAACTGGTGTCTGTCTAGAAATGAGGTACTGTGGTGTCATATTGTTCGCTGTATAGAGGTTAATGAAGCTTTACAATGCCCAGGGTGTAACGAGCGACTACTGTTTGGTGATAAGCATGAGAGAGTGTTAGCACACACAGTGTGAGGTGTCGAGGGATCTAAAGGGGGGCTGTGCTGAAGGGCAGGATGGAGAGGATGTACGTGAAGAAATGTGCACTATGCAGTGAAGGTACTGAAGACCGTACTTAATAAAAATCCCCTCCGATCCAAAAGACTGGTGTTTAAAAAGTTCCTTCCTGTTGCGATACAGGATAATGGAGAAGCGTGGCTCAATGGTTAGAGCGGCAGACCCTGATGCAGAGGTCTGGCCCGGGACCAGGGTTCAATTCCCCCCTCGGCGGCTCTTGGACTCAATCTCCCCGGACCTGATAATTCTCGCCTCGGTGCCTAGTCTAATCATGGGTCCCACTCTGTGACTCTGGGCATTAGCTTGCTTAATCTCCACATTGGCCTCAGCAGCGCTTGGATGCCTGGCTTCACCTTGGGGGTGCCAAGGAGTGGATATCTCACAGGAAAGCCAGGAAGGGTTCCACAGCGGTATGAATACAGAGGTACGAGACCTCTGGGTAGAAGGCGCTATATAAATACGAACACATTTACATTTACATTTCAAAAACAAGGTCTGTCGGAGCTCTTTCTACCCTTATTGTGTGGCTACGTGGATGAGTATCCAGAGTATTATTTCTAATGCCACCAATTTAAACAAAATAGTTCATGTCACTAGAAATGTAAATAACAGCTAGAATGCAAAGTGGATACAGGGTAGAGAGTCAGTGACAAATGTAAAACAAACAAAAAATGAAAAGGCAAATTCAGAATAAACTACAGCTACGCCTGTTTAAAGGGTACAAGGGAAGCAGACGTCTGCTAGCTGATGAAATACAAACTACCACAAGTGGTTACATGGCACTAGGACAAAAAACAAATATCAATGAAAATAGCGCAACACAGTTTCACAACCAATGATTTCTCAAAAATGGAATTCACAAAAAATGATAAAGGTCCTCACTGGTGTTGAGACCTGCCGGAGCTTTAATATTGAACTGCACAATATATTTACTCTCCATTTGGCGGAACAATTTTTCCCTGTTACCTCCCCTTCTGAGTGTGGGAATGCAATCTATGACTGAGTATTTGAGGTGTTCAAGGTTATTCTGGTGTCTTTCCTTGAAATGCCTAGTGACTGGATATGTGGGGTCACTGTTCACAATTGCTCTGAGATGTTGTATTATCCTCATGTGTGCTGCTAGCTTGGTGCTGCCAATTTAGCGGAGACCACAAGGTACATTGCAAATTCAGACCTGCATGTGAGATGATGTTTGATTATGAGGGGTGTAGCCCTGAAAGTGGAGTCAAGTTGGGTGATGTTTTTTGCCAAATTTGCATGCCCTACAGCTGTTGCATTTGAAGAACCCTTTTCTGTCAGTTAACCAGTTGGAAGTGTTTTTGATTTCTGGGCTTTTTTTGATGACACAGAAAAGCTGAAGCAAGGCAAAGTTAGAAAACAAGATGACATGAGGCCATGTCTTAGTCAACGAATTTCAACGTCTTTGAACTCACTGGCTCCCTTACGAAAAATTAGAAGCAGGACAAAACAGGCAATGCCATAGTTCTCAGACGAACTCCACCAGCTCAAGCACCATTGTAAATGGGCTGAGCGGAATTGGAGAAAGTTATACCTCGAGTCAGATAGAGCTCTTTTTAAACAGGCTCTGGCGACCTACAAAGCCAAGATTAAACAGGCCAAGGCTAGTTTCCTAGAGGAATCACTTCTGGCAGCGGAGAATAAGTCCCAGACCTTATTTAAAATTGTGAAAGATTTGGCATCTCCCGCTAGTACTGTCAAGAACATTTCCGCCACCCAAATCTTATGTGACTCACTGGCCTCGGCCTTTGAGGTCAAGATCACAACGATCCCGAATAATCATACGACATCGCCAGGCTCCATCGCCCACACCTCGGACCACTCTACCTCTAGGCCCGCTTCTGATATAGATGCCAGCTCTGTGCAATTGAACAGTCTGCCCTCGCCGTCCTTTGAAGATTTCTGTGCATTGGCAGATGGGGTATCCTCGGGCTCGCCTCTAGACCCCCTTCCACCTAAATTCTGGAAACTTTTCCGGGAAGAGCTCTTCCCGCTGCTCTTCTCCATCTGCTGTCAGTCCCTTGAGTCGGCACGGGTTCCGGACTGCTGGAAGCTGGCAGTGGTATCCCCCCTCCTGAAAAAGGACACCCTGAACCCCACTTGTCCAGCAAACTATAGACCCATTTCGTTGCTCCCATTCCCAATTAAAATCCTGGAGAAACTGGTGACTAAACATCTTTCCAGTTTTATGGAGAGCAACGCATGCCTGGACGTGGCCCAGTTTGGCTTCAGACCTGCCCATGGGACGGAGTCTGCATTGGTGACAGTGCTAGATGACCTGCGGACGTGTGCCGACCAAGGTCAAGCCGCTTTTCTAGTATTACTCGACATGTCGACCGCGTTCGACACGGTCAGCCACACGATCCTGATTTGGAGACTAGAGGAAATAGGGGTATCGGGACTGGCTCTGGACTGGCTGGTGTCCTATCTCGACAACCGACACCAATGGTTGCCCTGCCGCCCTTTAAATCTAACACCAGAAAGGTGGGGCAGGGAGTACCCCAGGGATCGGCCATCAGCCCGATCCTGTTCAATCTATACCTCCGTCCCCTGATCCAGTTCATAAAATCTTATGGCATAGCAGTTACCAACTATGCTGATGACACCCAGCTTGTCTTCGCGTTTGAGGGCAAGGAGGCAGTGTCGCAAGAGACTTTCCACAAGTGCATGTCCACGACGGCGGAATGGTTGAGTAGCAATTCTTTGCAATTCACCGGCTCCAAAACGGAGGTGTTGCATTGCTCCATGGACCATTCCCCTAGGCCCCTGCCATTGAATTTCTGGCCTCCAACCTTCCAGGACACCAGTATGCCGGCCCAATCAGTCAGAAACTTGGGGGTGATGTTTGACTCCAGCCTGCAGCTAGATGTGTCGGTAAATAAAACAGTGGCCACCTGTATTTCACTTCTGCGAATGTTGCGGAAAATATTACCGATGCTCCCGGTACAATCTAGGCCAGAAGTAGTGAGAAGTATCATCCTAAGTAGACTTGACTACTGTAACTCACTACTTCTAGGGGCACCAAAGACCCTGGTGGTAAAATTGCAACGTGTGCAAAATCTCGCCGCCAAGCTGGCTCTCACGTGTAGTCGTTTTGACTCCTCAACAAAAGCACTTAGGGAGCTTCATTGGCTTCCAATCCCTCATAGTATTGAGTTTAAAGCCCTCTGCTTGGTACATAAGGCCCTTCATGGACAGGGTCCCTCTTCCTTGCAAAACCTTTTTTCCTGGTATGTACCTTCTAGACCTCTCCGCTCGGCCTCAGCATGTAAGGTGATAGTTCCCAAGATTCTGAGGACTCGGTTGGGAGGCCGATCCTTTAGATTCACAGCGGCAAAATTGTGGAACTCTATACTACTTGGCTTACGCCGCACCGTTAATTTTATTTCTTTTAAGAAGGCTTTGAAAACGTACTTGTTTCCCAAAACCTGTTAAAGCCCCTCTCTGCAAGCCACCCAACTGTCTAAACACTGTGTATGTATCATCTAAGTCTAAGCACCAGGATACCCGAAGGGTGACAGACATTGCGCTATATAAAAGCACCAATATATACATACATACATGTCAAAGCCAATAGTAAGAACTTCATTATTCTCATCAATGTACGACACAATGCACAATTGTGCACAACTGCTTACAGATTCACATACTTCATCTCTCAATGTCCTATAGCATCACATACTTTATCTCTCAATGTACAACACCGAGCACATATGTGCATCACTGCCCAAAACATTGCACTTCGAAATCAAAAGGGTACTTTCCACACCTCTCTCTCCCTCTCACGCTTTCAAATGCACATCCCACACCTTCTATTCTTTGCAAGACTGTACTGCTCTGTGACAGCTCCCACTGCAAGACAGAAAGATTACAAGAAAAAAGAGAAGCAAGGCATGTGCAGGACCGTCGTAAATCCAGACTAGGATGAAATACCACACTAAAGTCAGTTAAAATAATGGTAGTCAAAGGTCACCACTGGTTTTCAAATCACAAGAATGCCCCTAGAACTACAGGCCCTTAAATATAAAGTGAATGATGCATTAGACTTAGTACCTCGAACCTTACTTTGGGATTCACTAAAAGACACAGGGGTCCCAGGAGAATTGTTGGTACAACTGATTAGGCTCCACGTAGGGAACTACGCCAAAGTGAGATGGGGACCAAGGGGGGAATTATCCAAGGCGATACCAATGAGACAGGGTGTACGACAAGGATGCGGGTTGGCACCCACTCTTTTCTCGCTGTATGTAAATGACATCCCCAAATATCTAGAAAACTGCAGCCATGACTCCCCAAAACTTGGGGGCAAATCTATCACACAGTTACTGTTCGCTGATGATACTATTCTTATCTCCCAGACCCCCAAGAGATTACAGTGTTTAGTGAATTCTTTTTATAAGTATTGTACAGAGAAGGGGCTTGAGATTAATTCAACCAAGACCAAATACATGTCCGTAAATCCACAAAAATCATTTAGGAAGAATTTAGTTTTAAATAATCAAAAATTGGAATATGTGGACAGTTTTAATTACTTAGGAATCACTTTGGACAGTAAATTATCTCAGAAGGGACACTTAGAGAATAACAGGATAACGTTCCGACAAAATTGTTTCCCAATATTGAAAAAATATGGAGATAGTCCTTCCAAGGCTATTTTACCAGCCCTGGAAGTCTTTAAAGCAAAGGCCCAATCAACGGCACTCTATGGGGCCGAGATCTGGGGGCCACATTGTAAAAAGAACTTCGAACTGGAAGAAAATACCTTTATTCGGAAACTGCTAAAAATCCAGACCAGGACACCCCTAATGCCGGTACTTTTGGATATTAATATCAAACGTACGGACCATCAAGCTTTCTTAAGACCCCTTTAATACTGGGTTAGGATATGGACTACCCCAGAGCTGATCAATTACAGAGTTGGCCTGGTAGAGATTATGCAGTTTGATGGATATAGGAATATCCCTTGGCTAAAACATGTTTCATCTTGGGCAAACAAGTTAGGCTTATCCTATTATTGAGAAGAGCCCGCAAGATTTACACCCCTGTGCAAGAAGCTTTTAAAGTCCACTTTCTGGTCTTACATGAATAATATCATGTTACATAGTTCATCTACGGGGTCACTGACCCTGAAGTTCCTATCTTTCAAAGATGCTGTCTCATTTGAACCCTTTCTGGATGAGATAGTCCCCCCGTTAGCGAAATCCCTATTCCTACAATTTAGATATGGAGTTTTGCAAATAAAAGTAAATACATTAGGATGGAGGGGAATTAAGGAAAATGATCTATGTACCCTTTGCACACAAAAGGTTAAAGAAAATGACGTTCATATACTGTTCTTTTGCCCAGCATACAAAATAGCCAGGGAACGATGGATTAGATCTCTGTGCAGGAACATGGGCTTAAGAGTTTGTAATGAAGCTGAACGTATATTGAAGTAAGTCAAACACCTCACAAATGGTGGTCTTCTGTGTAAGCAGATTTTTATATAATGTTTATTGGATTAGGAAGAAGGCAGGACTTAAACTTTAGTGCCATAAGATTATATTATTACTGAATCCTAAGTTTATGAATTCTTTACTTGTAACACTATAATACTGAATAGCTTCTAACTAAATTTCCACTATATATTAAAATTCCTTTTTTAATTATTTAACATGATATAGACAGTCTGGCTTTTAATTGATTTTTAATGTATTTATGATATTAGACAGTAGGTTTTATGGCACAATTTGAAAACGATCACAACATTGTATATACATATTTCTGTCCTTAGTCCACTGTACCTGATCTACTGGATTACTTGTTAATGTCTTAAATGTATTTTACCTGAACTTTTATGGCTAAAATTAGCCTAAATAAGAAATAAATAAAGAAAGAATGATGCATTAAAAATGCTAGATCAGAACAAATCTTGCCTTCTAAAACTCCTAGACCTCCCATCAGCTTTGGATACTGTCAAATATGACAACCTACTGGAACGCAAGATGGAACTGTTTGGGTCAGTGCTAAACTGGTACACTGTGTTTCTCCACAACAGAATGTAAAGAATTAAGGTCAATCATTCCCTGTCCAATTCTACTCAGATCACTCTAATCGCCCTACTGAGGTCCTCGGTCCCACCCACTCTCTTCAACCAGTTAATGGAGCCTTTAACTGAAATTCTCAAATTATCTAACATACACTTTCATATGTATGCTGATGCAACCCAATTGTACTAGAAAATCTCTTCCCCTGATGATATCAGGTCTCTCAATACAACTCTACACAAAACCCCAAATTAGATATCTCCAACCACCTCAAACCAAGTTCTCTCAAAGCAGAATTTCTCCCCATCTAAGTAATCTCCAATCATTGAAGAATATATGAAACAACTAACAGCTCTCACTTCATAGACTCAACGAAATCTCTAGGAATGCTAAATAAGAGCTTGAACATGCAGGAGCCCATCAGCTCAGCCACCAAAGGAGTGAATTTCCAAATGGCATTCTACGAAAAACAAACCCTTTCTCTCCCTTGATGTATTCAAGTCAACTGTTCAAGCCCTAGTCATTTCTAGGTAGAATTATGGGTGTGCAACCCATTGTGGTTTACCTAGCTATAAGTTGGCTCCTTTAAGTATCTCGCTTAACTCAGCTGCATGACCTATCATAGGATCCAAAAGAAACAACCACACCTCTCCTGGTTTGAAATCTCTAAATTGGCTTCCTTATGAAGGTAGGATCTAAATAAAAATTGCCTGCATGGCCCACAAGGCCCTACACTTCAACACCCCACTGTATGTCATGCAATAACTAGAACTATCTGGCAGCTGAAGATTCTGCAGGAGCTCTAGCACTTCATTGCTGAAACTACATAAGTGTAATAGAAATAAAACTTACGGACATGTCTTACCAGGTATTTCTCTGAGAACTTGGGACTCCTTGCCTCCTGAAAGCAGTCTGAATCCCTCAATTATGTCTTTCAAAAAGAAGTGAAAGTCCTACTGATGAATACTTTTCTGAACTGGAACTCCTCCCTCTGCTCTACATTATGATCATCCTCTTCTCACGTGTTTTTTACTTCCTATCCACACTCTTGTATATAGACTTGTAAGACATGCTTTGTATGGGTGTTACCTCCCCAGCTTGGTACTGTTACTACCTGTAATGCTCTTGAACATTTTGTTGTTTGCCCCACTTGTTTCTTCTCCCTCGCTTGGGTCATATTCGTGCTATATAGAACTCTATGAATAAATAAAATACATTGCAGGAAAAGATATCTCATCTGAACAGCACATCAGCTAGACCATATCTAGGTTAGAGGTTATAAGCAGCAAGACTTACAGAAAGTGGTAGATAAGACTAGAAGGGTTAACCTTAGTAACATACATATACTGAAAAAGAGTACTGAGGATAATAGAGGCAGTCCCTTTCTCACCCCTCGTTCTCGACAAAATCATGAGATTTTTAAGATCTTAAAAATAAAATTGCCATTTATATATGAGTCCCTGGGATCAGCACTTTGCTCTCTGATGTACCATCAATCATTTACAAATGAAGTAAGAGCATTAGGGAAATACTTTGCCAGAGTTACTCTCTTCCCAAAAGGGGAAATATGGCTACCGGGTTAAAACGATCTTCCGGTTTACAGACGTGGTGGTTGCAACATTTGCCATTTGGGCTTAAATAAAAACAAAGGACTTTATCTATAACACTTCAGTCAAGTATACCATCAAATGTTTAAAAAATTGCCAAACTTGTTTTGTGGTTTATGTGATCATTTGTGTCTGTGATAAGATCTGTGTAGGCAGCACAACACTGCAATGTCAGTCTCCTTCCCAAGAACACCACAGAGCTCGTCTTACTCTAGATGCTTCTTACCCCCTTGTATCACATAATTGTCTAAAAGATGTAAACAAAGTACATTTTAGGTTCAATGGAAAGGAATTGGCTCTACCAGACCTAAGGGAAAGATAAGAATGTTTGTTTGTGATAGTTGGAAGGCAAATAGATGAGTAGGCTTGCAAATGTAGGCAATGGACTTAATTCTGACAGTGAATTACATTATTTCTTGTAGGATATTTCCAGTTGAACTGTGTCTTTGATCAAGTTGGCCTCTGCTTTCTGCTATCTGGAATTTGACATATTCTATATTTTCTTTTTTTCCTTCCCTATTTTTACAGTCTGAGCCTGAAGCTCACTGCAATTGTTTGTAAACTATGGGTACCTGAGTTTTGGTCGCACAGCCTGCGCTGTTCAGGATAATCAACATGCCCACTTTTTGAGGGTAGAAATGTTCACGTGTTTTGATGTTGTAGGAAGTTTTAAAATGTGAGATATTGTCTCAGTTGGATATATTGAGACACCTTGTTTTGAAGATTCAGACAAGTAGGTATGTGTTAATTTAAGCTAATTGGTTGAGGTCTGTTGATTCATGCAAAGTGTGGCTGTTTGTTGCATGTCTATCTAGTATATCAATTTCTTTTGTTTTGGTGAATCTTTAGCGAGTGTATGCTGCAATGTTTACTTGTTCTTCATTTTACTCTCAAGCTTGATGTTCCTAGACTGTTTGTGGTCTGGGTGGTGGCTAATGGTTCTGATTTTAATTTAGAGGTGGATATTCCTTTGAACTCCTAAAGTGTGGTTTTCCTTTCTTTATGTTCATAATAACTTGCTGTATATACGCGTTGGCTGTGTGTTCGACTAATGAATATGTCTAAGGACGAAATAAAAACGGATTATATGCAATACTGAAGGACTGTTACTCATCTTTGTTGAAAGAGTGTACTGAAACTGTTTTATCTTGTTTGTTGCCTCTCTGTTTTCTATTTGCTTATTTATTTATGGTCCTTGGGGTGGTGGACCTAAGAGTTGGGCAGCATTTGTTAAAATAATTTGTATTGACGTAAGAGTATAGAAAGGGTCGTGCAACTAATCATTCCTTACTGCCTTGCTGTTGCTGTTTTCTCTGTATTTCTAAAGGATAGCTAGCACACCTACTTGCACATTAACTAATTTTTGAAAATGAACTTTGATGACGGAAGAGAAGAGCTTGCTAAAGACTTGTTTACAAAGGATAGGTCATTAAAATCTGACACAGCAATTGTCCCTGTAACTGAAGGTTTCAAAATTACATTTATAAAATTAGAACATCTTAAAAAGGCAGAGCTATATAAATAACACTAAAAAGGTATCTAGATAATAAAAAGATACTACGTGGACTCCGCATCCATGCATTTCCAACATTTGATGATCTAGAGGCAGATCTGTTAAAGGATTGGGAGCAAAATCTAGAAAATTCTTCCTTTATTATGATGAGGGTATTGATCGAGCATTCTGATAGGAAATGTCTTAAATTAAGAGAGGAAATTTGTGTCCTAGAGGACGAAATCAAGAAATTAAATTTGAAAGATGTGACTGAAAAAAATTATGTGATCCTTAAAGAACATATCTCTAATCTCCAACGCTTTATAAAGCAAAGGAAATTGAATAAAATAGCAAGGGATGACGGGACTATTCCCAGGGTCGAATATACACTTTTGCACAACAATTTGACAACATACAGATCCCTAAACCCAAAGACGGCGATACTCTGAGCGTGGGAAGTGCAACAAGTTACTGAGTAGCTCCAATGCATCATCCATTGATGAGGCAGGGGCTACCGGAATGACCCTCAGTGAATCCAATATTGATGGTAATGCCCCTGGACTACTACCTCTTCTTCTTTTTTAGAGGAGGTATTAAGATACCGCATTGGGAACAAACAAAAGAAACCTATAAACAGACAAGAAGGGGTGGGCGCAGGAAAAACAGAAAAAGAATCTGGGGTACAAACCATAAATCAGAAGAAAAAACTCAACCCCTAGATGAATCTGTAGGGGTTAATACTGTTTTTGATCCAATGTATAATGGGAATCTTGTGATTAATTTGTCTGATCATGTGTTAAGCACTTGTCTTTGTTAAATAAAGGTTTGCGATTTTCTGCAGCTTATAAAGGTGTCTTTTTTGATATTCACATGGGTCTTTTTAAATTCTCTGGGAAAGTTAAGTTGAAATGTCATTTTTATTTAAATCAAGAACTAGGGCGTTCACCTGGAATGAATGTATGTGACTCTGTTGGCATGTCTGTCGAACATCTAATATTAGTTTCCCTGCTTACTTGGCTTGATGAAAGCATGGAGATCCCTTTAGAAGGGATAGCTCAGGAACTCGATGTTCAACAAAACCTGACCTTGGACTCCCAATTGCGCCCTAGAAGCAAGTTCGTTCCACAGGGCACGCATGTCATCAGTGTGGATGTTTTTCAAAAACTGGCTACCGATGATTTCCGTAAATTGAAGGATCAATTTATTGGAGGGAAACATACCAGAAAAAGTGAAAACTTAACAAGTGATGAATGCAGAGCGTTGTACTGCCTCAAAAACAACGCCTCCCTTGTCATCCGTGAGGCTGACAAGGGAGGAAATGTTGTAGTAATGAATAAACTAGACTATGATAATGAGGCGATGCGACAACTTAGTAACAATCAATGCTACGTCAAATTGAGTGGTAACCCAGTCCCTGATGCAATGTTGAGGATTAATATCCGGTTAGCACATTGGAAAGAGATAGGACTTTTGTCTGACCCAGAGCATCGATATTTGAAGATTGTTGCACGTAGGTCAGCGTGCCTTTATTTACTACCTAAGGTACATAAAAAAGAAAAGTTTCCACTGGGACGCCAGATTATTTCTGGCAATGGTTCCCTGACTGAACATCTGTCTGAGTTTGTGGATCTCTTTTTAAAACCATTCGTCTCCAATCTCTCGTCCTTCATAGAGGACACCAAAGATTTTTTAAATAAAATCGATGATACACAGTGGGACGACTCCATGTGGTTGGTGACCATGGATGTCGAATCCCTATATACCTGCATTAAGAAAGAATTTGGGAGGATGGCGATTGATTTTTTTCTCTCAACTCACAGTGCAACCTTGTTAGAGCACAATGGTATGCGCTTGGAAATGATTGACTTGATCTTATGTAACAACTTTTTTCTGTTTAACCAAACATGGTTCAAACAACAACAGGGCACAGTGATGGGCTCTAAATTCGCACCTTTCCAATGCGCATTTATTCATGGGATGGTTTGAAAGAGTGTATGTGTGGTCGCAGAATGCAAAACAGTGGACCGGTGATGTCCACTTTTGGGGACGTTACATAGATGAAGTCTTTTTGGTCTGGACTGGGTCCCATGAAAGTTTGGTATCTTTCTTCAAATCTCTCAATGATAATTCCTTCAATGTTCGGTTTGCTATGAATAGCTCTAGGAACAGCATTCGTTTTCTCGATGTAAATGTTTATGTTGAACACGGTAGACTTTTGACCTCTCTGTACAGGAAGGACACGGCAGTCAACAGTACACTTCATTGTGAAAGTGCTCATTCTTTGAGCACTAAGAGTGCAATTCCTTTGGGTGAGTTGATCCGTGTCCGGCGCAATTGTAGTGATGACACCCTTTTTGAAAAACATGCTTCTGAAACTCTACAGTGCTTTCAACGAAGGGGTTACAAGACTCAAGTGCTTAATCAGGCCCTTGATAAAGTCAGGAGGATAAATAGAAAAGACATGCTGAAACCAAAAAGGAAGCAATTACAGAAAAACACTGATCGACTTTCTTTCATTACTACATTTTCCCAGTTGAATCAGGATGTGTATAAAATCTTACGAGACACTGGAATGTCCTGATGGGCACCCCAGGAGTGGGACCACTCCTTGGTGAAAAGCCCACAGTGACCTATAAAAGATCAGGGACTTTATGTGAGGCATTGTGTCCAAGTTACACGGCCAGTAGACAAACAAATCCAGGCAGCTGGCTCAAGCGCCTAAGTAGTTTCCATACATGTGGATATTGTAACATCTGTCACATGGGTATGAACAAAATATTATGTTTTTACTATAATAGTGGGTACCTACATCAAGTGCAATACTTTCTCAATTGTCAATCCACATATGTGATCTATGTGATTGTTTGCAATTGTCACAAAATCTATGTTGGAAGTACCGTAAGCCAATTACAAGTACACATACAGGAACATCGACAAGCTTGCATTATGAATGACTGTAGTAATGCTCTAGAGGCCCATATACGTAGTTCAGAAATTCCGAAGACCAGCTCCAAATTCCATGCAATTGATCATGTGCCTGTTGATAGACGGGGCGAGGCTACCTGGATATGCAAATTAAGAGCCAATACTGTCGGTCTCAATTCCGATAATGAAATGCATTATTTTTTGTAATTTGGTGCTACCTAGTCTGTATGTAAATCTGCATGACATCATTTGTTTACTTGTACTGAAAAGGTATGTTCTCCAATATTATAAATATATGTTACATTATAGGTATGGTCTTCCTGACAAATACATAAGATATATGTGGGAATGATTTTGATCTCCATTACATTTATGACTATATGAAAACCATGTTTTTTGGCTAAACTGTGCAATTTCCCTATCCTTTATGAACATATCAAGACTGTTCCTTTTTATCAGTTAGTTTTAATAATCTAGAGACATCATTTGAATTATTTTTCCAACTTCTTTGGGTTTATCCCAAAAATGTTTTGTCAGGTGACTAATTGCCCCAATACAATGGATGTCCTATTAAGATTATCCTCTTCTTTCATTTTCTTTATTTTTTGCTCTTCTACAATTACCTTACTGGTGATTATTAGTGTGTGGCTTCTATGCTTGGCTACTCCACTTTTTAGTAAATATTGGTAAGTTCTTTCATTTTTCCCAGTTGCATGAATACTTGTTTTTTTGTTGACTCTTTCCTCCTGTTGATAGCGGCATTTTGAGGAAGGCTTGCTGATGTGGTGTTAAGCAATATTTGGGCAATGTTTAAATACCTTGTTGCACTTGCTTTTCCAAGCCCTTAGTGGTGGTGTCAGACACTCAGTTGCTTGTCTCCACCATTCAATTTGTTGCAAGTTTGTGTCTGTTATATGCTGCTGTTGATGAATGTTGCTAACAGTCTCTCCTGTTCTTTCGTTATTTTTTATGCTTATTTAATTTTTTGTATGGTGTGTTATGACTGGAACATAGCATATATAGCGTTTGGTGGTTATTATGCCTGTTTGCCTTATCACACTGACATCTAGTAATCTGACACTGAAGTTGTACACTTCTGGTTGTTTTGGCCGTTTTGGACATGTGTCGAATTCCTCTTTGAGGGCCGACTTTCCTCAGGCCTTCGGTGGCATAATGCACTTGGTGGTTTGTTTTTTATCTTCCATCCCGGCGTAAGTTTGAGTATGCCATACGCCGGTCTATTTTGTTATTTATTTTTATACTAGACGTGTGCATTATTATTTTTTTCTTGGGGCGCCTTGCGTACAAATATGTGCAATGTGGCACTTATCAAGGTGATTGCATGGGTATACATTTGTGATTCACGCAGGAATTTATGGTCGGATAGATACACGGGTAAGATTACGAAAGAGAAGTGTGTTTTACTGAGTGAATTATTCTCAAATGTTCTTCCTGTGTCTTGTTAGCTCCCAAATAGTTTTTTACGTAAATTAATAGAATATTGGCATTTTGCGATATAGTGTGCACAAGAGGTCTACACAGCTGTGGCCAATTGAGGGTATATAAGACCGAACCACAATTGTTCGGTCGCTCATGTGGTTTTTAAAGTTTCCCGACAAACGGCCGTTTGATGAACAAGGTGCTTGGTATGGGATGCTGATAGAAACACTGCCCGTAAGTATTCCTCATCGGTGAACTCTTTTGTGCCCTCTCAGGTTAATTTAAGTCTGGGAATTTGGTACTGACTATTTATGTGATCTGTACAATGTATGTTTTGTGATAGTGTTATGTTGTAACTAAATCTGCCAAAGCACTGGCTTTGCCTCATACTTTTGTGAGCTATACGGGGACAGCAGTTGCAGCCATGTTTATAAATATATTTGTTGGTCGTACTGCACATTTTAAATTGTGTTTGCGATTTGTTTGACATACATATCGCTATTTGACCATACAATAATGTTATGGTTTTCTTATATTAAATAATGATCGTATCGGGTGCTCTTATTTTATTGAATTTAGAAAAGGGGGGTGGTGATGGACAGAGTATCTGAATTAAACAGAACACTCATACCCAGTCATCAGATCAGGGCTTGATCCATCACTGTTTTTTAGCTCACTGCACCATCACAGCTGAGAACCTGACTACATGCAAATTAGTCTGTCCCTGGCCCAGTGCATCATGGGAACAGGGCAGACCAAACTACCAAGCCAAGTCTTATACTGGGAAGGAAACAAGCTTCCGGGGACCGGTTTCTGGCATTACAGCCGTCTTCGGCCCGGCTTGCTTGAATCCTGATGGTGCAATGAGCAAGGGACTCACAGCTGAGTATACCCTTCCACGCTTATGGTGGACAAAACGATTCAGAAAAGGGGGGTGGTGATGGACAGAGTATCTGAATTAAACAGAACACTCATACCCAGTCAACAGATCAGGGCTTGATCCATTACCGTTTTTTAGCTCACTGCACCATCCCAGCTCAGAACCTGACTACATGCAAATTAGTCTGTCCCTGGCCCAGTGCATCATGGGAACAGGGCAGACCAAACTACCAAGCCAATTCTTATACTGGGAAGGAAACAAGCTTCCGGGGACCGGTTTCTGGCATTACAGGCGTCTTCGGCCGGGCTTGCTTGAATCCTGATGGTGCAATGAGCAAGGGACTCACATCTGAGTATACCCTTCCACGCTTATGGTGGACAAAACTATTCAGAAAAGGGGGGTGGTGATGGACAGAGTATCTGAATTAAACAGAACACTCATACCCAGTCAACAGATCAGGGCTTGATCCATCACCGTTTTTTAGCTCACTGCACCATCCCAGCTCAGAACCTGACTACATGCAAATTAGTCTGTCCCTGGCCCAGTGCATCATGGGAACAGGGCAGACCAAACTACGAAGCCAATTCTTATACTGGGAAGGAAACAAGCTTCCGGGGACCGGCTTCTGGCATTACAGCCGTCTTCGGCCCGGCTTGCTTGAATCCTGATGGTGCAATGAGCAAGGGACTCACATCTGAGTATACCCTTCCACGCTTATGGTGGACAAAACGATTCAGAAAAGGGGGGTGGTGATGGACAGAGTATCTGAATTAAACAGAACACTCATACCCAGTCAACAGATCAGGGCTTGATCCATCACCGTTTTTTAGCTCACTGCACCATCCCAGCTCAGAACCTGACTACATGCAAATTAGTCAGTCCCTGGCCCAGTGCATCATGGGAACAGGGCAGACCAAACTACCAAGCCAATTCTTATACTGGGAAGGAAACAAGCTTCCGGGGACCGGTTTCTGGCATTACAGCCGTTTTCGGCCCGGCTTGCTTGAATCCTGATGGTGCAATGAGCAAGGGACTCACATCTGAGTATACCCTTCCACGCTTATGGTGGACAAAACGATTCAGAAAAGGGGGGTGGTGATGGACAGAGTATCTGAATTAAACAGAACACTCATACCCAGTCAACAGATCAGGGCTTGATCCATGACCGTTCTTTAGCTCACTGCACCATCCCAGCTCAGAACCTGACTACAGTTTGTCTCCTTTCTGGTGAAGAATTGGCTTGGTAGTTTAGTCTGCTCTGTTCCCATGATGCACTGGGCCTGGGACAAACTAATTTGCATATAGCCAGGTTCTGAGCTGGGATGGTGCAGTGAGCTAAATAACGGTGATGGATCAAGCCCTGATCTTTGGACTGGGTAAGAGTGGTCTGCTTAATTCAGACACTCTGTTTATCACCACCCCCTTTTCTGAATCGTTTTTGGCCACTATAGGTGTGGCAGGGCATACTCAGACATGAGTCCCTTGCTTCCTGCACCATCAGGATTCAAGCAAGCCGGGCTGACGATGGCTGAAATGCTAGAAACCGGTCCCCGGAAGCTTGTCTCCTTTCTGGTGAAGAATTGGCTTGGTAGTTTAGTCTGCCCTGTTCCCATGATGCACTGGGCCAGGGACAGACTGATTTGCATATAGCCAGGTTCTGAGCTGGGATGGTGCAGTGAGCTAAATAACGGTGATGGATCAAGCCCTGATCTTTGGACTGGGTAAGAGTGGTCTGCTTAATTCAGACACACTGTTCATCACCACCCCCTTTTCTGAATCGTTTTTGTCCACTATAGGTGTGGCAGGGTATACTCAGACATGAGTCCCTTGCTCACTGCACCATCAGGATTCAAGCAAGCCAGGCCGACGACGGCTGAAATGCCAGAAACCGGTCCCCGGAAGCTAGTCTCCTTTCTGGTGAAGAATTGGCTTGGTAGTTTAGTCTGCCCTGTTCCCATGATGCACTGGGCCAGGGACAGACTGATTTGCATATAGCCAGGTTCTGAGCTGGGATGGTGCAGTGAGCTAAATATTGGTGATGGATCAAGCCCTGATCTTTTGACTGGGTAAGAGTGGTCTGCTTAATTCGGACACTCTGTTCATCACCACCCCCTTTTCTGAATCGTTTTTGGCCACTATAGGTGTGGCAGGGTATACTCAGACATGAGTCCCTTGCTCACTGCACCATCATGATTCAAGGAAGCCGGGCCGACGACGGCTGAAATGCCAGAAACCGGTCCCCGGAAGCTTGTCTCCTTTCTGGTGAAGAATTGGCTTGGTAGTTTTGTCTGCCCTGTTCCCACGATGCACTGGGCCAGGGACAGACTGATTTGCACATAGCCAGGTTCTGAGCTGGGTTGGTGCAGTGAGCTAAATAACGGTGATGGATCAAGCCCTGATCTTTGGACTGGGTAAGAGTGGTCTGCTTAATTCAGACACTCTGTTCATCACCACCCCCTTTTCTGAATCGTTTTTGGCCACTATAGGTGTGGCAGGGTATACTCAGACATGAGTCCCTTGCTCACTTCACCATCAGGATTCAAGCAAGCCGGGCCGACGACGGCTGAAATGCCAGAAACCGGTCCCCGGAAGCTTGTCTCCTTTCTGGTGAAGAATTGGTTTGGTAGTTTAGTCTGCACTGTTCCCATGATGCACTGGGCCAGGGACAGACTGATTTGCATATAGCCAGGTTCTGAGCTGGGATGGTGCAGTGAGCTAAATAACGGTGATGGATCAAGCCCTGATCTTTGGACTGGGTTAGAGTGGTCTGCTTAATTCAGACACTCTGTTCATCACCACCCCCTTTTCTGAATCTTATTTTATTGAATGGCACCTAGGTTATATTTGGGCCAATACAATTATGAGACCTGATTAGTATCATATGTCTTATATGATGGCAGTAATATTGACATGAACATGTTTTTCTAATTTCAATGTATTTTTTTTTAATTAATTGCAGCATATTGCCAGTGACACACATCATAGTGTACACTGCTGTGTTTGAAGTGAATGGATTAAAGCCTTTTTCGAGGATCTTGAATATATGACAGGTAGTTTTTTCCCCCCATCAATCAGGGGTTTACAATGGCGGGGGCTTATGGGTTTTGGTCTTGCAGCATAATTCGAATGTGACCTGTTCCTGTTTTGATATTTTGTTTCAGGAATGTTTTACAATTTTGCTTGCCAATTTAATTTACCGTGGCCCTACAACGTTTGATATTCTGAGGAGGTGGAGATTGCTTAAATTCCAGGTAAATGGGCCTTCTATCTTTATTTTTTAAGTTAGTTTGGAGGTGCCAGAGTATGAGGTATACGTTCCACCTAACAACAGTGCTTAATTGGCTCCTTGTTCTTTAGATCCTTTGATGATTTTTGACTCTTTGCTGTTCTGTTCTGTATTGTCTTGTCTGCTGCAGCAAACAAGATTGTCTTCGAAGTATAGACCAAAACTCCGCAAGATCCGCTCACTTTTGAGTATTTGGTAAGGATTATAGTATACTTTGTTTTTTTTGCATGATTTCCTTCATGTTTATGGTCTGGGCTTGGTATTTTTCTTATTAGAGGTTATGATTATTGTCTCATCTTCTATTATACATATATATTTTTTAAATACGTTATTAGGAGGATGGTGTCTTGCTCTCATATCAAATCATTCAGATCTCGTTTGACTGTTTGGATTGGGTATTTACAAGTCAAATCCCAGCAGCTTGGTGGTTGCTATAAACTAAGCTGGATGTTCTTTCTCTGCTTTTTGTCTTTCTTAGTTTTTCTCAAATCTATTTTGCTCTTTTTCTCCTCTCTCTGATTTGCACCTCATCTTTTTCTAGGTAATTTATGGTTTTTGATGGGGTCGTGCTTGTTTGTACAACCTATTTTGGTTATTATTTCTCTCTTCCTCTCTTCTTCTGTTTTCTGCTACCGTCTTATTTCTCTTCCGTCCCTTTCCCCATTTTCCCTCGTAAAGATTATGCACTTAGTATTTAGTCCTTCGTAAATGTTCATGCAGTAATGGGTATGGAATGATTTGTGTTTGCTGTATACAAAAACTGTATTTTATTGTTAAAAATTGTTTTTAGAACATGGGAACATGTCTTCTGAAAATATAGTTATTACATTACAGCCCTGAGGAAGCCCAACCTGGGCAAAACGCGTTGGCTGTGTGTTTGACTAATCAATATGTCTAAGGACGAAATAAAAACGGATTATATGCAACACTGAAGGACTGTTACTCATCTTTGTTGAAAGAGTGTACTGAAACTGTTTTTTCTTGTTTGTTGCCTCTCTATTTTCTTTTTGTTTATTTATTGATGGTCCTTGGGGTGGTGGACCTAAGAGGTGGGCAGCATTTGTTAAAATCATTTGCATTGACGTAAGTGTATAGAAAGGGTCGTGCAACTAATCATTCCTTACTGCCTTGCTGTTGCTGTTTTCTCTGTATAGACAAGTCAAACTGTACCTCTACAAATAAATACACAGGTAACTTTTGTCAGTTATTATAATTTACTTTTTCACTGTTTAAATATAAATCAAAAGTCTGGGTTTAAATCTTCTAGTAAGTGTATCACCAACATATCCAAACATGCTCTGGTTTTTTTACTGAACACTGTTATATTTTATAATCTCTTTCTTAAAACTATCATCTGTAATATATGTGTGTTGTTTTGCAACACCTTCTCCGAACAGCTCTTCATTTTCCCTACAATCCTGCTCAGGACCAAAGAAACAAAACTGTATATCACCACAAGCCATTTCTAGGTCTGCCACACTACCATGCAAAAGTGCTCTATTTATTTCTAGTAAATATAAAGAAGGTGTTTTCATGTAATACATCCTCCTACCTAGAGCTTGCATTGTTAAGTGGTTTAACTTATTTTGTGTTTTAAACTTAGACTTGGAAAGATATGTAGGAATGTTCTAATATATTAATGGATTGCTGTCTAATAGTAGAAATAATACTACAATTCCATTTGTATACAGTACCCTACTATACCTTCCTTGTTCCTCTTCTGCAATAACTTCTTCTACATTTCTAAGTACCAACACATCTTTTGCTATAAGACTACCATTCTTCATTTCATAACATCGTCCTCTTTAATCAATACATGAACTAATATGTTATCCTGGAAATAACTGTCTTCATTAAAGCAAGCCTATGTACTTATCAACTATTCTTTCACTGCGTTCTTTCTGTTTCACTGCATCTCTCCTTCTTCTACACTTTGTTAGGTTTGAAAATCCCATTCCTGCAATACACTCATTTAATACTATTTTAGGTTAGCAGTGTGTGGCTAAATAGATACCATATGTATTCAATGTTATGCAACACTGACTTATCCCGGTAACGTATCAGCATCAGTTAGCAAGTGTGACTACATTTTGTATTTCATAATCCCTATTAGGCTGCTAAGGTTGTGGCTGAACTAGGCCTCATTAGTCATTAGTCGTATTGCTTGCCTCAGCAGAACACTGTATTTTGTTATTATTTTCTCCTCTGTTCAAGACTGTTTCCTGACTTACTAAAGAATGGGTCATTCTACCTTGCATACCTACCCGAGTGTGCAGTCCTGTTCCCATGTAAGGAGACGCTGAGACTCAGTGCAGTAACCTTGAATTACAGAGAGCATGTACACATCTGGCAGGTGCTAGCCCATCCTCTGTGCCGCCTTTGTTCATGTTCAGGCCATTAACTTTCCACTGTGGGCGTGGTTGGTGGCTTCTTGGGAGGAATGATTACTCATTGCAGACCATTGAGGGGTCAGTCCCTGAGCAGACATCTTAGGGTGCAGGTCAGATTGGACTCCTCTGCAGAGTACTGCTAATAAAACTTATTTGTATTCTCTACTGTCTGACCAACTCTTCATTCTTGGGAACTCATAGCAGGTGGTTGTAAGTAACCCAAGTGCCCCCTAAGGGCCACTTCCTTCAGTTGTCGCCAGAATAAGGACCCACAAGATGATCCGACTCACCTATAATCTGGTTGCAGGTTCAGGGTGCATCTGGTTGGTTGGGCGGATCGGGGTACCCCACATGATCGAGCTTGTTTCTCGCAGCTGCCCCTCCCTCTGATTGGGGGACACCTTGTCTAGTGATCACCGGCTTGCGTCCGAAGAGTCGGTGGTGGAGAATAACTTGCCTGGGGAACAGCCTTTACGACGCTACTGTTACACCACCGTGCTGTTACAACGCGGTCTTTTCAACGCATGTCGTTACCACGACTTGCCCTGGAGGGCGCTGCAGGACAAGGAATTTTTTAATTTACTATCCAATACCTTCCCTACTGTACGTAGGCTGGTGTTGGAATAGTAAATTAAAAAATTCCTAAGTCCGCACCCCCTCCAACGCAAGTCGTGGTAACGACTTACGTTGAAAAAAACGCGTTGTAACGGCACACGTTGTAAAAATACGCATCGTAAAGCCGTACATCCAACTTGCCTCGAACTGTGTGCATTAGTTAAGTGATTTGATTTTTGGAAAATTTGTGCCATTCTTTAACGGCACGAATCTACGGGCTGTGTCTTGGTACAGCCTATGGACTGTCTTGGTGCAGTTTTCGGACGGCCTTGCTTTAACGGTACGAGCCGAGCTGTGTTTTGATACAGTGCGGGGCTGTTTTCTTGAACTTGGTATGTTTGCGGACCGTTTTAAAAGAGACAGAGTGTCCCACAGGCCAACTGGAAATTTGGCCTGTGCTTGAAAAGGTCTGGGTCTATTTGCAAACAATCTGACAGGCCAACTGGTAATTTAGTCTGCGCTTGAAAAGGTTTGGGGCTAGAGCCTGTCTTCTTGAACTTGGTACAGTCTCCGGACTGTAGGGAGTGGTCTTCAGACTGTTTTGGTTGGGTTCTTGAATTTTTTTAATTATTTATCTTTTCTTTTATTATTGTCGTTGGTGTTATACTTGTCCGCTAGGGACAGCGCATGTTTCTTATATTAGGATGCCTTGTCTGAGTAAATTGGGGGGTTTAGGATGTCGGTTATGTTCCACTGAGGCTCGATTGGAAAAGAGCCAGCCTGCACCTCCGGAGGATACCCCAAATTTGGATGTATATGTCAAGCATGGTATTGGCCCTATTATGTTTAGCACATTGTGTAATAAATATATGAGGGACAATGCTGAGTTACAATGGCCACTTACTGGCTTATTTGATGAACAAAAATTGAATTTCTTGCAGGACAAATTGTTTGCCAAAAAGAGCAGGCAGTCGATGTTTGATTCTCTAAGAGTATGGCAGAAGGAGACGAAGCAACGGCGTATGAGAGCAGAGAAAGAGGCCCGAAAGAGACAGACACAAACTTTAACACAGAAAGCAATGGCCTATGAAAGGGAAAAGATAGAGAAAGGCATAGAGTGTGCAGATAGAAAGTTTCGATTTCAGACAGATAAATGCTATATGACTAGAGAGGAGGCTGATGTTTTTGCTGAAGAGCTATTGGATTCTCTCCTTCCTCTACCTTATGCTCCTGAGCGAATATACCCACAGGCTGTAACATCTCTGACCCCTGCCCCTGGTGCTGCTCTCCCTAATACTTCTGCTTCTAGCTTCTAGACAAAATCCTTCAGCCCCAGCCCTACCTGCTTCTTTCCTTCCCATGCCAGTAACAGGTGTGGAAGCCGTTAGCTCACCTGTTCTGTCTGATGACTCTGCATCTGCCGCTACGAATCACAGACAGAATACCGACAGAAAAAATATCGACCTATAGAAAAATCGACACAGGAAAATCGTAGGCAAGAATATCGAAATCCTATCTACAACATGGTAAGTACAAAAATATAGAGAAAAAAATATTGATGTTAAAAATATCGTAATTAAAAATATCGTTTTTTTATTTAAACAAGTATAAAATAAAGTAAATAATACTTATAAACCAAATAAACATAGGTAAAAATATTTAGTTATGTTTAAAATTAATAAATAATACATATACAATAATTTAACATTAATTAAACATATACATAAAATATATACTTACTTAATATTGTTTTAATAATTATTTTAATAACTCATAAATTATTACAAAATTATTATAAATTAGAAATACATCTAAACATAAAACTAACATTAATAAAAAATAATTAATTATATTTAATAAATTAAAAAAATTAAAATATACTTTCAATATTTTTAAAAATTATTATTATACTATATTATCAAAAATAATAACAAAAATTTTAAATAGCTAAATAAATAAAAGTACTATTAAAAGTCCAAAAAAAACTACAGTAATGATAACATTGCGTGCCACAGTAGGGAAAGCAATGGATAGCGTAGGGATAAAAATTACAATTCCATCTCCAGAGGGGGCAACAGTAGAGAAAACGTTGGATAGCGTAGGGGTAGAAATAGTATTCCAACTCCAGCAGGTGCAACAGTAAGGAAAGCGTTGGATAGTATAGGGGAAAAAATTACTATTGCAACTCCAAAGGGTGCTACAGTACGGAAAGGGTTGGATAGCGTAGAGGTAAAAAATACTATTCCAACTCCAGAGGGTGTAACAGTAGGGAAAGTGTTGGATAGCATAGGGGTAAAAATTACTATTCCAACTCCAGAGGGTGCAACTGTAAGGAAAGCGTTGGGTGGTGTAGGGGTAAAAATTACTATTCCAACTCTAGAGGGTGCAACAGTAGGGAAAGCATTGGATACCGTAGGGGTAAAAATTACTATTCCAACTATAGAGGGTGCTACAGTAGGGAAAGCGTTGGATAGTGGACGGGTAAAAATTACTATTCCAACTCCAGGGAGGGAAAGAGTAAGGAAAACGTTGGATAGCATAGAATTTAAATATAACGTACTTATGAATTATTTTTAATTTAAAAAAATGAATAATTACATTTTTAAATAAATCTACATAATTTACAAACAATTAATAATTATTAAAATCAATTACAATTGAATAATTAATAAACAATAAATTAACAATACATACCAAAAAATAATAATAATAAATATTAGTTAGCAAATAATAAATATTAAACAATAAAATGATTTTCATTACTAAAAAATATTAATTTAAAAATATTTCACAATTAAAAAATTATTTTTCATACCAAATAATACTTTTTATGAAACATTGACTACCAATTAATTAAAAATAATTTCCAATTAATAAAAGATTCTTACCAATTAAAAATGTTAATTGGCAATTAAAAAATTATTTACCAATTAAAAAATTAATTACCAATTAAAATATTTAATTATAAATTAAGATAATTAATTGTCAAATAATAATTAATGATAAATAAAATAATTATCCATACCAATAAATAAATATAAATCATTAATTATTCACAAATAAATTACTTCCCACCCAATTCCCCTATAAACCCACAACTCGCTACAGAAATAAAAACAAAAATTAATGAAAATTAATTTATAATTCCTAAAAATTAATAATTAATTTAGTATATTTAAATTATTTTCCACCCCATTCCCCTATAAACCCACAATCCGCTCTGGGACTAAAACATATAATTTACTTAAAAATAACATTATTAATATATAAAAATAGTACACATATAATTTAAAACAATTAAAATACTTAACAAAAACATATTACACATACATAATAAAATACATAACAATAATACAAATATCGATATTAGTAACATCAAAATTAGTTACATCGATATATATGCTATCAATATTACTAACTTCAATATTACTTACATTGATATAAAAAAAATCGATATTACTTAACTTAGGGTCGATATTCTGTCCAACGATATTCTTGACCTCGATATTCTATACCATTGATATTTCCAACTCAATATTTTTGGAGGTCGATATATAAAACTTGATATTTAGACTGTGCATCAATCAATCAATCAGTCAATATATATAGCGCGCTACTCACCCGCTAGGGTCTCAAGGCGCTCGGGGGAGGGGTCCGTTACTGCTCGAAAAGCCAGGTCTTGAGTCTCTTCCTGAAGGAGAGATGGTCCTGGGTCAGCTGTAGGTGGATGGGGAGGGAGTTCCATGTCTTTGCCACCAGGTAGGAGAAGGATCTTCCTCCGGTGGTGCCTCTGCGAATGCGTGGTACGGTGGCGAGGGCGAGGCTGGTCGATTGCAGCTGGTGGGTGGGCGTGTATAAAGTGAGGTGGTTGTTGAGGTACTTGGGGCCCAGGTCGTGGAGAGCCTTGTGTGCGTGGGTGAGGAGTCTGAACGTGATCCTCTTGCTGACGGGGAGCCAGTGCAGGTCTCTGAGGTGGGCGGAGATGTGGTTGTGGCGGGGGATGTCCAGGACGAGTCGTGCAGAGGCATTCTGTATTTCTGGAGTCTTTTCTGTAGTTTGGCTGTGGTTCCCGCGTAGAGGGTGTTTACATAGTCCTGTCGGCTGGTGACAAGTGCCTGGGTGACCGTCTTCCTGGTTTCGGTGGGAATCCATCAAAAGATCTTTCGGAGCATGCGCAGGGTGTTGAAACAGGATGACGAGACAGCGTTGACTTGTTTGGTCATCGAGCGGGAGGAGTCCAGGATGAAGCCCTGGTTTCGTGCGTTGTTCGTTGGCTTAGGGGTGCTGCCCAGGGCAGGGGGCCACCAGGAGTCATCCCAGGTGGAGGGGGATGATCCCAGGATGAGGACTTCCATGAGGACTTCCGTCTTGTCTGAGTTCAGTTTCAGGTGGCTGTTCTTCATCCACTCGGCGATGTCTTTCATTCCTTCGTGTAGGCTGGCTCTGGCGGTGGCGGGGTCGTTGGTGAAGGAGAGGATCAGCTGGGTGTCGTCGGCGTAGGAAATGATGTTAAGGTTGTGTTGGCGGGCGATGACTGCGAGGGGGCTCATGTAGACGTTAAAGAGGGTGGAGCTGAGCGAGGATCCTTGAGGTACGCCACAGATGACTTCGGACGCGACTTAAACTGGTCCCGGTTTGAGAGCCCGTTTGCTACTGCGGATATGGCCAAGTTGCAGTGGTAACTATTTCCACCACAAGTCTTATTGGGATTACAAATTTGGAATACATTGTGCCGGATTTACATTTGGAACATCAAAGAGGACAAATATTAATAACCTTAATAAGGCTTTCTGCTGAGATTATCAGGTCTGATGTTTGAACTACCAAAATTGTTGATCAACAGCTACTACTTTCAATTGGAATATTTTTGTTGTTTGGAAGGATCCTATACATATCAGTGGCACTCACTGTTGGTGTTTTCACCAGAAGAAGTTCTGGTGGTCAGAACGAAACGCGTTGGCTGATGATTCTTTTGAGTACAAGAAAATAAAAAACGAATTGAGAAAAATATCAAGACTTCTTAATTGGATGTGGACTGTATATGATTGGAGAGGTGCCCTAAAACTTGACGATAAACACAGATGACTTTGGTGGCTGTGGATCGAAACGGGGAGAGGCAGACTCTCTGGGTTCTTCCGGCGAGGAACGAGATGATCCACTCCAGTGCCTTCTCTTGGATTCTGGTGTTGCTGAGGCGCTGTATTAGTGTGCGGTGGCAAACTGTGTCGAACGCTGCAGAGAGGTCCAGGAGGATGAGGGCAGCTGTTTCCCCGTCGTCGAGCAGGGATCTGATGTCGTCGGTGGCTGCGATGAGGGCGGTTTCAGTGCTTTGATTGGCTCAGAAACCAGACTGTGAGGGGTCGAGGGATCCGTTTGTCTCGAGGAAGGCGGCGAGCTGTTTGTTGATGGTCTTCTCGATGACTTTGGCAGCAAAAAGGGAGGAGTGAGATGGGGCGGAAGTTCTTGAGGTCGGTTGGGTCCGCTGTCGGTTTCTTTAGGAGGGCGCTGAGCTCGGCATGCTTCCAGCTCTCCGGGAAGGTGGTGAAGGAGATGTGGATGATGTCCCGGAGTTGGGGTGCGATGATGGAGTCGGCCTTGTTGAAGACGTGGTGGGGCAGAGGTCAGTAGGGGATCCGGAGTTGATGGTGTTCATCGTGCGGGTGGTGGCTTCGGTGTTGACCGGGGTCCAGTTGCAGAGGGTGGTGGTGGCGTTGGTTCGGTGGTTGGGTGTGTGGTCTGTACGCCAAAGCTGTTGTGTATGTCAGCGATCTTGTGGTGGAAGAATGAGGCGAGTGAGTCGCAGAGGTCTTGCGAGGGTGTGATGTTGTTTCCGGCGCTGGGGTTGAAGAGCTCTTTGACGATGCTGAAGAGTTCCTTGCTGTTGTGGGTGTTGTTGTCCAGTTGTTCTTTGAATGTTGTTATTTTGGTGGTGCGGATCAGCTGGCGGTGTATGCGGGTGGCGTTCTTGAGGGCTTTCATGTTTTCTGTAGTCTGGTCGTGGCGCCAGGCTTTTTCGTGGGTCCGCCCGTTTTTCTTGGATGTTTTGAGTTTGTTGGTGAACCACAAGGCTTTCTTGCTGCCGGGTCTGCTGGGTGGGTTCTTCAGAGGTGTGAGGTCGTAGGCCCAGTTAGTGAGCCACTGTGTGAAGTTGCGGGCAGCTTCGTTGGGGTCCGTTGCGCTGGCACGAAGGTTCTGGCTGAGGGAGGTGGTGAGCTGGTCGGCGGTGATCTTGTTCCAGCTCCTGCGGGGAGCCTGTTGCAGGTGGTGGTGGGTCGTGGTTCTCCTGAAGTTGAAGTGGACGCAGCTGTGATCACTCCAATGTAGTCTTGTGAAGTGGCTGAAGGAGATGTGCTTGCTGGAGGAGAAGACGGGGTCAAGCGTGTGGCCAGCGTAGTGGGTGGGGGTATTGACCAGTTGCTTGAGTCCAAGGTTGGCGAGGTTGTCCAGCAGGGTGGTGGTGTTGCTGTCATTGTTGTTTTCCAAGTGGAAGTTGAGGTCCTCTAGGAGGATGTAGTCAGAGGAGGTGAGGACGTGCGGGCTGATGAAGTCTGCAATGGCTTCGCTGAATTGTGTGCGTGGTCCCGGGGGTCTGTAGATGAGAGTGCCTCTGAGGGTGGTCTTGGGGTCAGTGTGTATCCGGATGTGGAGGTGCTCGGTGGCGGTGAGGGTGTTGTCGGAGTTGGTCGTGATGCGGATGGATGTTCCTGTGGACGCTGGCGATGCCTCCTCCGGTCTGGCTGATGCGATCCTTCCGGGTGATCTTGTATCCATCCGTGATGGCTATGGCGATGTCGGGGGCTGAGGAGGCATTCATCCAGGTTTCCGTGAGTAAGGCGACGTCTGGTGATGTTGTGTCGAGCAGGTCCCAGGGTTCGACGGCGTGTCTGTGGACGGTGCGGGTGTTGAGCAGGATGCACTTCAGGTGGTTGTTGCTGGTGCCTGGCCTTTCAGGTGCGGTGCAGGTCCGGAGGCAGGAGAAATTGCAGGCTTGGCTTGGGCATCGCTGCTACACCCCCTTTCACTCCTACAACACTGTCACCTTTCATGATGATACCTGTCTCCTCATCTGCTCTTTCTCCCTCAAGTATGAAACCCCAAACACTACCGAATGGCGAGGCCCCTGTATAAGGGATATGTGAAGGGAATTGGGCGGCAGCACAAGAACGCACAGAGAAAGTGCGTTCGGCTGTGGTTGATGAGGCAAAGCAGATGGTGGAGAATCAAGCAGCTCAGTGGGCTCAGAACCTGATCTATAGTGTGGAAGATGTATGCAGTGTGATGAAAGATTATGAGCACTTCATACAGCAGCACGCTCTCAAGCATATGTCAACTATGCTGATAGGCCTGTGGAAGCAGTGTTTTCAGGGTGTTGCACTGCAGATCATCTATGACATATGGGACAGGGTGTATTCTACAGGTATGGCTTCTAATTAGGTTTTTAGCAATGTAACAACATTGGTGGGTTACTGGGACAGATTGCTTCAAAAGGTTCAGTCAATGGTGACCCAGTGCCCCATGAGGGAAGTCCATCCCATTTACCATCCTGAAATACCAGAACTGCGAATACTGTAATTAGGCCATGAGTCAGTTTCAGGAACAGTAGATCTACACTCCTTGGAAGAGGAGTGAGGTAATATCCCTTAAAGGTCAGTTACCAGACCCTCGTAAGAACCTGACTGCATACTATAAAGAATTGACGGAGGCGGCCTCCTCCACGGTGATGGCGTTAGCTGATATTGAGTTGTTTTTTGGCCTGTTGTTACTGGTAGATTTATGGAGGCAAGTGTATACACAGGATCAGGTAGTGGAATTGGGAGGAACATGGGATCAGATCAGGGCATGGTATAAGGGGTGCAAGTCCAGCAACAAGCCGAAGGCAAAGTTATTGGCTTTACCTGGTCTCATTATCACATATATGCATTCCCTTATCCTGCCCAGACGGTTGGATTGGGAAAAGTTGACTGCTTGTCGTCAGAAGTAGGACAAGAGTGTGTCTGATTTCTTTACTAGGTTTGAAGGGGTGTTTCTTGACTTAAGTGGTCAGGACCTATCATTGAAAGTTGGTGTCCAGTTGTTTGTCAGCAGATTCATAAATAAATTGCTTCCTGAGATTGCTACTAAGTAGCAGGCTTCAGAAAGTACTTGGAGCATGTCCTCCCCATTGGTAATACTGAGTATGGCACAGTACTATGAGCATAGAGAGAATGAGGAAAAGGAGAAAGTGGAGAAAAAGTCAAAAGAGTTGAAAACGAGGGTGTTTATGCAGCGGCCACCCCGGTCTGGCAGGGGTGGTACTTTGATTGCACACATTGGGCACAACCAATGTGCTTATTGTAAGCTGGAGGGACATTGGCAGAATGAGTGTCCGAAGTTATTACGGAAAGGTGAGGACCTGAGAGGTTGGGGGAATGGAGGAAATGGAAGAGGTGAAGGAAGTCATGTGGAGATGCCATCCGAGAATACATCGTCTAATAGACATACTATTTTGACGATCCCCGAGGGAGACAGTACTATCATGATGACTAAGAAATGGATGAAGTCACGGGGCTGTCTCACAGCTAGGATAGACAGGGACAGGGCAAGGGACCAGCTCCGAGGACTCTAGATCAGTGCGGACCCTATGTCACTGAGGATATACATGGTACGACCAAGACATTTTTAGTTGATACAGGGGCTATGAATAGCTCTGTTTCCCATTCACTGGTCCTGGGGGTAGCTCTGTCTGGCCAAAACAATGTTTCAGTGGGTTTCTCAGGCGTGCTGGTTATTAGCCCCATTTCCAAACCTCTTGCTTCGACTATTGGCCCCTTTATCGTTGATTCACCAGTTCTAGTAATGTCAAATTGTGTAGAGAATTTGTTGGGATTGGATTTGTTAAAAAGGTTGCATGTGACAATTTTTTGTTCCCCAGATGGTGTTTACATGACTATTGGACTGCAGCTGGCCCGTGCCAAACGATGCCTCGCAAATGATGCCCCCTTCCCTGCTGAGTTTAAAAATGTGCCACACACACCGTGGGCTACAGGAGACACGGATGTTGGGTTATTCCAGATCCCATCAGTCTCTATACAGATTAAGGACAATGCTGTATTGCCACATATTCCCCATTGTCAGATCTCTCAAGCAGGAGAAACTGCCTTATTGCAAATTCAGGATCTGATTAAGTCTGGAGTGGTTGAGGAGACAGTAGCAAATGTGTGTAATAGCCCTATTCTTCCTATACTTAAAGAGGCACACTTGGATTCTTCTAATGCTCAACCTGATGTTTACCGCTTCGTAGTTGACCTTAGAGATGTGAACAAAATAGTAGTTCACCAGTATCCTATGGTTCCAGACATTACCACGATCTTGACAATGATTCCCTCATCAGCAAAACTATTTTCTGTGAGCCATTTGAAAAATTCTTTCTTCAGCATTCCCATCCATACAGATAGCAGATATCTTTTTGGATTTGCAATTGCCGGAAGGAACTTTAGACTCTGCTGTGCTCCACATGCCTATGCAGACAGTCCCAGTATCTATAGCCAAGCTTTGAAAACTCAATTGGATTCTTTGGAACTTTCCCCTGGTAATGGGCTGTTGCAGTAAGTTGACAATCTCATTGTGGCTTCGGACACTGAAGGAGGTTGTAAAGAGGCCACAGTGAAATTACTGTTGCATTTGGCACGCCATGGACACATGGGGGTCGATTCTGATTCGGGAAAGAAAGGTAGTAGAGAAATTGGTTAACCGACAACTGGTGAGCTTTGTGGAGGAAAATAAGCTCCTCCACTCGTCTCAGTCGGGATTCAGAGCCAAACACTCGACTGAGACCGCTCTCCTCCTGTCGACAGAACTGCTGTGGTGTAGGGCGGATGAGGGTCACACAGCCGCACTGGTCCTGTTGGACTTAAGTGCGGCGTTTGACACCGTATCGCACTCAGTATTACTGGACCGTCTGAGTATGAAGGGAATAACCAGGCCTGCCCATGAGTGGTTGGCTTCCTTCCTTAAGAACAGGAGATTTCAAGTGCATTGTCCACCATGTGAATCCAGTATAAGATGTCTTAGACAAGGGGTTCCACAGGGCTCAATTTTGAGCCCCACGTTATTCAATCTGTACATGGAACCCCTTGCCAAACTGGTGGAGTCATACGGTGTTGACATAGTCTCCTATGCAGACGATACACAACTGGTGATCAACTTGTCCCGTGATCCAGTTGTGGATGCTGAGAATTTCTCGGCCTGCTTGGTGGCACTTGATGGGTGGATGAAGCATAACTATCTCCGCCTCAATGGTAATAAGATGGAAGTTCTTATCATTGGTCCCTGTCCCTCCATCTGGACATCTGCCTGGTGGCCCATAGAACTGGGATCTGTCCCTGCCCCGGTGGACACAGTTAAAAACCTTGGCATTCTTCTTGACTCCAATCTAGCCTACACTAATCATGTTGGTAATGTGGCCGGTAAATGCTATGGCATTTTGAAGGTCCTGAGGAAAATCCTGGACCTATTGCCCCCCAGCACCAGGAAAACAATGGTACATGCCTTGGTCACCTCCCATTTAGACTATGGGAACTCCCTACTCTGTGGACTCAGCAAAAAAGGCCTAGCACAGCTGCAACGCGTCCAGAACGCAGCTGCCAGGCTTGTCCTGAACCTCCCCAGGAGGGCATCTGGGAAACATGCATTACGTTCCCTACATTGGCTTCCAATAAAGGAACGAATTAAATTTAAAACAATGTGCATTACCCATCGTATAGCTCACAAAAAAGCTCCTCCATATCTCCAGGATTTGCTCCCAATCTATCGTCCTTCACGCCATCTTAGGTCAATGGGCAGCATGCTATTAGTGGTTCCGCGGATCCACAGAGCAAGGATGGGAGGACGGTCCTTTAGACACCTTGCCAGTAAAGACTGGAATGACCTACCCATCGAATTGAGGATGGAACCATCTGAAACAAGGTTCAGACAGAGGCTGAAAACCCATCTCTTCCCCAAAACATAATCAATACTGTTTCCCCTACTCCTGAGTTCATCCTCTGTGAGCTAAGCTGAAGAGATGTTTAGTGGGATTGTCAGCGCGGGGACGCACTGTTCCTTGTGCAACCAGGCGCTTAACAAATGCCATTAAATTAAAATTAAAAAACCGTCCGAAGATTCGTATTCCTAGCTGTTTCTATACGAATTGTACAAATCCGTCGGAATCGCGTAGCACAATCCGTTTACAAAAAATACGTCTGAATGTTTTCGAACCGCACGAAAAACAAGTGAAGTTCCGTACGATACTGACTCAGGATTTGAACCGTACGATTTGTAAACATGCTGTACGACCTGTCAAGTCAGATACGGAACGGGGACCGAGAACGCTATTCGTACGGGAAAACAGCATCGCGTATGAACTGTGATTTGTACGGAAAATATCTGGTATGAGCGAGCCACACAATCAAATACGATTCAAACCCCCCCTGAACGAAGCACATGCGTACCCTGTAAAAACGTCATGTATGAGAGAGCTACACAATAATTGACGAGACAAACCCCCCCTCAACCAAGCACACGTGCACCCCTAAAACAGCACAAGGAGGGTGCAAACGAGTCGCACAACACCACAAAACATGTCTCATAAGTACAAACCATTGCAAATGAATGTCCTGGCCAGATCCAAACTGGCAAACAGAGTGCCCAACTCAGACCCACCCATTATAACACACCCACAAAAAATTCAAACTAAGCCACACCCACAAATGGACCAATAAAAAGGGCTCACACACACAGACCAGCATCCTTTGCAACATACACATTTACCAACAGAGACTGACAACACACCAACAACTGCACACATCCACCTTCACACATACCACCAGTCATATTCAGACCCACACACCCCCTTTACATTCAGACCCACACACCCCCATCCATACACACCGTCACCCCATTCACATTCACCCCACAACATGTGTGCACAGAAGAATCCAAAGTTCAAAAACCAGGAGATGGAGATCCTTGTAGGAGAGGTCATTAGAGTCAAGCCACAGCTGTTTGGCGCAGTTGTCAGACAGACCAGCATAGCTGACAAAACACACCTGTGGGAGAGGATCGTCAATAGGGTCAATACTGTTGCACCCATCAGGCGCACCAGGACGATTTGCCAGGCCAGGTAGTACGATCCGCGGATGAGGGTGAAATGCACGATGGATGAGGACTACGCCCAGAGCCAGTACACTGGAGGTGGTGGTCCCCGCAGACCAGTACAGTACCAGCCCTGGGAAGAGAAGGTCATGGCCCTGCTACCACCGGTGGGAGTACATGGAATTGAAGAAGTCGTGGAGCCTGGTGAGTATACAAACAACTCATGTAACATGGGAGGACTCCCAGCAGTGGCCACACATATGAGGGGTGGGTGGATAGGACTCCCAGCAGTGCCCAGACATAAGAGGGGTGGGTGGATATAATAATAATAATAATAATACGGAATTTTATAAAGCGCAAACAGCTACCTCATGAGGAGGTGTCCCGGCGCTATATGAACAAGATATTTTTGACCATGAGGGCTAGAGATGGTGACGTCTAGCTCGGTTGGGCAAACAGCCAGGTTTTCAGCAAACGCTTTAAGCATAACTCGGAGGGGGCCTGTTGAAGGGCAGGGGGCAGGGAGTTCCAAAGTGTCGCCACATTGGCCGAGAAAGTTTGTCCTCCCAGACGAGCTCTTTTTGCTCTAGGAACTGCAATCTGAACTCCCAGCACTTGCCAACAGTATGGGGGTGGGTGGGTATGGCTACCAGCAGAGGCCAACAGTATGGGGGTGGGTGGATATGACTCCCAGCAGTGGCGAACAGTATGGGGGTGGGTGGATATGACTCCCAGCAGTGCCCATATATATGAGGTGTGGCTGGATATGACTCCCAGCAGTGCCCAGACATAAGAGGGGTGGGTGCGGAGTACTCCCAGCAGTGCCCAGACACATGAGGTGTGGGTGGATATGACTCCCAGCAGTGCCCAGACATATGAGGTATGGCTGAATATGACACCCAGCAGTGCCCAGACATAAGAGGGGTGGGTGCAGAGGACTTCCAGCAGTGCCAAGACATTTCAGGGGTGGGTTAATATGACTCCCAGCATTGCCCAGACATAAGAGGGGTAGGTAGATATGACTCCCAGCAGTGGCCAACAGTATGGGGGTGGGTTGGTATGGCTACCAGCAGTGGCCAACAGTATGGGGGTGGCTGGATATGACTCCCAGCAGTACCCAGACATATGAGGTGTGGCTGGATAGGACACCCAGCAGTGCCCAGACAAATGAGGGGTGGCTGGTTATGACTCCCAGCAGTGCCTAGACATAAGAGGGGTGGGTGGATATGACTACCAGCAGTGGCCAACAGTATGGGGGTGGGTGCAAGGGGTAGGGCCTGAAGTGTGCAAGGGGGATGACCAGAAAGCTGCAAGGGGGAGAGTGAGAAGGGTGCAAGTGGGAGGGTAGGAGGGTGCAAGGGGGATTGTGAATAAGCTAACAATGTGGCCACCCCTATCAACAATACTGTGTACATCCACGCCCAATTGCACTCATCCCATATGGCCCAGGTACACACCCATGCACCATGCTCAATGTACAGGGAGTGTGAAAGTACTGACAACATAGCTGACACTGAGCCCTGGTGTAGGCAGCACAAGGCCCTTCTGTGACCAGTGCAAACACTAACACCAGGACAACAAGGTCAGATATCTTGCACAGGAACTCACAACCACTGTCATGGCAGCATGCTCCATGGGGGAACAGCCACACTACGAGGGACGCCCAGTTGCAAATCAGACTCAAACTACCAGCACGGCCAGTCACACACACCCCTTACATAAACATAGCCAAATGGGACAGGCAATGGAGTGCCCCACTGTCACAATCGTCATGTAACACAACAAATACAGATCTGATGAAGCATCCAAGCAAAAAATGCACGCTGCTGATTCATAAGTCCCTTGCACTAATATCACGACACCGTAGCTTCACCTTAGTGATGCAGCGGACACAAATAAATTGTGCCATGGTGCTGGGTAATGACAAGGTGATGCATCTGGGAGATGTGCCACGTTCTAAAACCCAGCACCAGGAGTAGGTGTACTGGTCGTGGTGTGGTGTGCAGTGTGGTGGTTGCCCATCACGGCGCAGCAACACCTCCTAAAAGTTGCTGAGTGTAATCTTAAAGATTTCACTCAGTCACTTCTATGCATATGCTGCCTCAAAACCCTGCGCGTGCATGCATGAAGCAGACGTAAGGATTGACACAGCATTGTGCAGATAGGTCCACACAGAGCATTGCTGGATCTGCGTTGTGACAGCGACACAACTACAGCAATGTGCCACTTCCATGGCACAGATGCATGAAGCAGCTGTTCTGTTTTCCCACCATGTTGATCCACAGTGTTAATGTGTTGCATCCATGCTGGCATAGCTGTGGTGCACAATGACTGCCAAATGACTGCTGATATCCCTGGCTGTGCCAGTCATTGTAACTATACACTCACATGTCAATGACTCCTGAGCACCGATCAATCTGACTCTACAAAATAAACATCCACAAGTGAACATTCTGAAAAAAGGTAGAACAGTGCCAATGACAATGTGTATGAAAATTTGATGTTGCATGACATTGCATTAACATCTTCTGCCTCTCACACCCACAGAGCAACGTGCGGTATCTACCCCCAACCAGGGGGGAGATGGATCACAGTCCCAGGCTTCACAGGATCCTGATCCCACCAACAGCGATGCCTCTCACCACTCCACGGATGACCCTGACCAACCTGGCACCACTGGATCCCAAACCTGTGCAGCAGCTGGATCAGGTCCATCTGCGCCAAACACCACAACCAATCCTGCCACATCCCAGCAGACATCTCGGAGCTCTACCCACGATCCACAACTGAGCCAGTCTGACAATGAGGGACAAGGTTCGCCTGGCACCCAGAAGGTGGCAGACAACACCACCACTGTCAACCCTCAGGGGTCACTCCGACCCGATGTGCCCACAACAGCAGGCCAGGCTTGTGTGGGCAGGGGTGGTGGGAGTGGCACAAGGCGGAGGCGAGAACCTGACCAGCAAGCTGCAGGGCCCGGTATATCTGAGCTGAGAAACATCATGGAGGTATACCGGCGGGACACCAAGGAGTTCAGCCAGGGAATGGGGGCCCTCATTGACTTTTCAAAGCAGCAGGCCGAGCAACACGCCAGTCAACGACGACACCAAGGATGGATGGAGGCAAGACTGGCTGAGCTCTTGGCATTGCAGAGGGACATAAGCCACTCACTCCGTCGGATCGCTGACAACATGCGGCACCCTCCCTGTGTCACCAGGCCAGAAACATCGAGGCAAAGACTGCCAACAGGCACAGGGAGGGAGGAGGAGGCAGAGTCGTCCTACGGAGCATCAGAGGCATCGTCAAGGCCTGCATATGAGGGTCCCCTAAGGAAGGTGGGTCGTCCACGGAGAAGACGTTGAGAGGCAGTGGGCCATGCACATCTTCCAGGTCACCTGGTCCGGCATCTTGCCTTAGTGTGCAACAGCATCACCTTATTGATTTTCCGACTCTCCCACATGGATTTGCTGGTTGCACTGTGACCAATGATGCCAAGCAATGTGGTCTTGACTCTGGTGACTCAAATTGCAAGGCATCACATCTCCCTCTGTGAACTTTGGATTCCCAACATTTTTGTACAGCACCTCCCACCTACTCACATTTCACGCACAAGATGGATAAATAAATATAACAAACACTATACGCATTGATGTTGAAATTATTTTACCCAGAGTCAACAACATACGTGTGGGGATATGTCAAAGTTGCCAGAGTGTAGAACAAACTAAAGCCATCCATACACTGGACTCTGAGTCCGGTTGAGGACACACATAGGTCACAATGTATCATCAACTACATACATGGAGGGCAATAGTCACCAGTGATGGTTACTATCTGCTGAGGGGGAGGGTGGCTTGCCATACTGCTATGACAGACAGTTACGGAAGAGACCCATGAATGTGTGGAGGTCATGTGTAAGGAGTAGGTATCCAGGGAGGGAGTACAAGGTCTGTTTGTTGAGGTGGGAGAACTAGCACCCACGTGCAGTTGTACTGTGGATGTGATGAATGGTGCCCAGGGCATGGGTGGCTGGACGGACTTCGGCCAATGGGGTGTTGGATAGCAGATGTCCATATTTCTTTTTTGTTGGCTTTGGTTGTGGAGTGCCTACTGAGTGTGGAAGAGGAATATGAAGGTGTTCCTGCAGCAGGATCCACTGCTCTCCCGCCAATGGGAGTGCTAGAGGATATTTGAAGGAGGGAGCAGCGCGTTATCAGCAGCATCTGAAGAAGACACAAGTCAAAATGCATTATGCTAATGCTGACAACCAGTGAATAAAGGCTTCCACAGAATCCCCGCTGTGTCCCAGGATTTCTTTGCATTCGTTTGGGTGAGGTTTTATGCGCCTGCCAGGAACGCGATACAGGGACCTGTCCATCAAGTAGTCCTGGTGTTTTCTGACAACTCGTGACTTTTGTCAAGGGATTGATACGACCAGGACCGCCTCGAGAACTGACCAGATCAGAGGCCACTGCTATCCGGCAGCCTATGACTGCACGGGGAGGCGAGCAAGATTACAGCTTGTCTCAGACCTGGTGTTTTCTTAGTACAGAGGCTGGGCATTGGGGACCTGAGGGAGCCTGCAGCACGTACAATTCGGTTTTACCCGCCACCACATGGCCCCCCCATTTGCGAGGCACCTATCAGCGCTCACAGCAGTTATACCGGATCCTGACTGTAGTACTTACTTGAACATTGCATGATGGGACTTGTAGTTGTCCATTAAACTTCTGACCCGCTACGGCAGCAGGATCAGCTGTTCCCCGGCCAATGGGAGTGCTAGAGGATATTTAAAGGAGGGAGCAGGCAACAGCGCGTTATCAGCAGCATCTGAAGAAGACGCAAGTCGAAAGGCATTATGCTAATGCTGCCAACCAGTGAATAAAGGCTTCCACAGAATCCCCGCTGTGTCCCTGGATTTCTTTGCACAAAGGAGGTCGTTTTGGTGATGTTTTTTGCGCCTGCCAGGAACACGATACAGGGACCCGTCCATCAAGTAGTCCTGGTGTTTTCTGGCAACTCGTGACTTTTATCAAGGGATTGATACGACCGGACCGCCTCAAGAACTGACCAGATCAGAGGCCACTGCTATCCGACAGCCTATGACTGCACGGGGAGGCAAGCATGATTACAGCTTGTCTCAGGCCCGGTGTTTTCTTATTACAGAGGCTGGACGTTGGGGACCTGAGGGTGCCTGCAGTACGTACAATTCTCTTTTACCCGCCACCACATGGCCCCCCCTTTTGCGAGACAGCAATCAGCGCTCATAGCAGTTTTACCAGATCCTGACTGTAGTACATACTTGAACATTGTATGATGGGACTTGTAGTTGTCCATTAAACTTCAGACCCGGTACGGCAGCAGGATCAGCTATTCTCCCGCCAATGGAAGTGCTAGAGGATATTTAAAGGAGGGAGCAGGCAACAGTGCGTTATCAGCAGAATCTGAAGAAGACGCAAGTCGAAAGGCATTATGCTAATGCTGACAACCGGTGAATAAAGTCTTCCACAGAATCCCCGCTGTGCCCCTGGATTTCTTTGCACAAAGGAGATTGTTTTGGTGATGTTTTTCGCGCCTGCCAGGAGTGCGATACATGGACCCGCCCATCAATTAGTCCTGGTGTTTTCTGGCAACTCGTGACTTTTATCAAGGGATTGATACGACCAGGACCGCCTCCAGAATGGACCAGATCAGAGGCCACTGCTATACGGTAGCCTGTGACTGCACGGAGAGGCGAGCATGATTACAGCTTGTCTCAGGCCCGGTGTGTTCTTAGTACAGAGGCTGGACGCTGGGGACATGAGGGAGCCTGCAGCACGTACAGTTCGCTTTACCTGCCACCACATGGCCTCCCTGTTTGCGAGGCAGAAATCAGCACTCACAGCGGTTTTACTGGATCCTGACTGTAGTACTTTTTTGAACATTGCTTGATGGGGCTTGTAGTTGTCCATTAAACTTCAGACCTGTTACGGCAGCAGGATCAGCTATTCTCCCGCCAATGGGAGTGGTAGAGGATATTTAAAGGAGGCAGCAGGCAACAGCGCGTTATCAGCCGCATCTGAAGAAGATGCAAGTCAAAATGCATTATGCTAATGCTGACAACCGGTGAATAAAGGCTTCCACAGAATCCCTGCTGTGTCCCTTGATTTCTTTGCACAAAGGAGGTTGTTTGTGTGATGTTTTTCGCGCCTGCCAGGAGCGGGATACAGGGTCCCGTCCATCAAGTAGTCCTGGTGTTTTCTGGCAACTCGTGACTTTTATTAAGGGATTGATACGACCAGGACCGCCTCGAGCACGGACCAGATCAGAGGCCACTGCTATCCGGCAGCCTGTGACTACATGGGGAGGCGAGCATGATTACAGCTTGTTTCAGGCCCGGTGTGTTCTTAGTACAGAGGCTGGATGCTGGGGACCCGAGGGAGCATGCAGCATGAACAGTTTACTTTTAACCGCCACCACATGGCCCCCTCGTTTGCGACGCAGCAATCAGCACTCACAGCAGTTTTACCGGATCCTGACTATAGTACTTACTTGAAAATTGCAGGATGGGACTTGTAGTTGTCCATTAAACTTCAGAACGGTTACGGCAGCAGGATCAGCTGTTCTCCCGCCAATGGGAGTGCTAGAGGATATTTAAAGGAGGGAGCAGGCAACAGCGCGTTATCAGGAGCATCTGAAGAAGATGCAAGTTAAAATGCATTATGATAATGCTGACAACCTGTGAATAAAGGCTTCCACAGAATCCCCACTGTGTCCCTGGATTTCTGTGCACAAAGAAGGTCGTTTGGGTGATGTTTTTCATGCCTGCCAGCAGCGCGATACTGGGACCTATCCATCAAGTAGACCTAATGTTTTCTGGCAACTCGTGACTTTTATCAAGGGATTCATACGACCAGGACCGCCTCGAGAACGGAACGGATCAGAGGCCACTGCTATCTGGAAGCCTGTGACTGCACGGGGAAGCGAACATGATTACAGCTTGTCTCAGGCCCGGTTTGTTCTTAGAACAGAGGCTGGACATTGGGAACCTAAAGGAACCTCCAGCACGTACAGTTCACTTTCAACCGCCACCACACGGCCCCATCGTTTGCGAGGCAGCAATCAGCACTCACAGCAGTTTTACCGGATCATGACTGTAGTACTTACTTGAACATTGCATGATGGGTCTTGTAGTTGTCCTTTAAACTTCAGATCCAATATGGCAGCAGTATTAGCTGTTCTCCCGTCAATGGGAGTGCTAGAGAATATTTAAAGGAGGGAGCAGGCAGCAGAGCGTTATCAGCAGCAACTGAAGAAGACACAAGTCGAAAGGCATTATGCTAATGCTGACAACCGGTGATTAAAGGCTTCCACAGAATCTCCGCTGTGTCCCTGGATTTCTTTTCACAAATGAGGTTGTTTGGGTGATGTTTTTCGCGCCTGACAGTCGCGCGATACAGGGACCCGTCCATCAAGTAGGCCCCGTGATTTCTGGCAACTCGTGACTTTTATCAAGGGATTGATATGACCAGGACCGCCTCGAGAACGAACCAGATCAGAGGCCACTGCTATCCGGCAACCTGTGACTGCACGAGGAGGCGAGCATGATTACAGCTTGTCTCAGGCCCTGTGTGTTCTTAGTACAGAGGCTGGAAGTTTGGGCCCTGAGGGAGCCTGCAGCACTTACAGTTCGCTTTTACCCATCACCACATGGCCCCCCTTTTGCGAGGCAGCAATCAGCACTCACAGCAGTTTTTCGGATCCTGACTGTAGTACTTACTTGAACATTGCATGATGGGACTTGTAGTTGATGATTAAACTTCAGACCCGTTAGGGCAGCAGGATCAGCTGTTCTCCCGCCAATGGGAGTGCTAGAGGATATTTAAAGGAGGGAGCAGGCAACAGCACGTTATCGGCAGCATCTGAAGAAGACACAAGTCGAAATGCATTATGCTAATGCTGGCAACCAGTGAATAAAGGCTTCCACAGAATCCCCACTGTGTCCCTGGATTTCTTAGCACAAAGGAGGTCGTTTGGGTGATGTTTTTCATGCCAGCCAGGAGTGCGATACAGGGACCCGTCCATAAAGTAGTCCTGGTGCTTTCTGGCAACTCGTGACTTTTATCAAGGGATTCATACGACCAGGACCGCCTCGAGAACGGACCGGATCAGAGGCCACTGCTATCCGGGAGCCTGTGACTGCACAGGGAGGCGTGCATGATTACAGCTTGTCTCAGGCCCGGTGTGTTCTTAGTACAGAGGCTGGACGTTGGGTACCTGAGGGAGCCTGCAGCACGTACAGCTCCCTTTTACCCACCACCACATGGCCCCCCCTTTTGCGAGGCAGCAATCAGCATTCAGAGCAGTTTTACCGGATCCTGACTGCAGTACTTACTTGAACATTGCATGATGGGACCTATAGTTGTCCATTAAACTTCAGACCTGTTACGGCAGCAGGATCAGCTGTTCTTCCGCCAATGGCAGTGCTAGAGGATATTTAAAGTAGGGAGTTGGCAACAGCGCATTATAAACAACATCTGAAGAAGGCGCAGGTCGAAATGCATAATGCTAATGCTGACAACCAGTTTATAAAGGCTTCCATAGAATCCCCGCTGTGTCACTGGATTTCTTAGCACAAAGGATGTCGTTTGGGTGATATTTTTCATGCCTGCCATGAGCGCGATACAGGGACCTGTCTATCAAGTAGTCCTTGTGTTTTCTGGCAACTTGTGACTTTTATCAAGGGATTGTTACGACCAGGACCGCCTCGAGAACGGAGCGGATCAGAGGGTACTGCTATCCGGCAGCCTGTGACTGCACTGGGAGGCAAGCATGATTACAGCTTGTCTCAGGACTGGTGTGTTCTTAGTACAGAGGCTGGACGTTAGGGACCTGAGGGAGCCTGCAGCATGTACAGTTCGCTTTTACCCGCCACCACATGGCCCCCTTTTGCAAGGCAGCAATCAGCACTCACAGCAGTTTTACCGGATCCTGACTGTAGTACTTACTTGAACATTGCATGATGGGACTTCTAGTTGTCCATTAAACTTCAGACCTGTTACAGCAGCAGGATCAGCTGTTCTCCCACACATGGGAGTGCTAGAGGATATTTAAAGGAGGAAGCAGACAACAGCGCTTTATCAGCAGCATCTGAAGAAGACGCAAGTTGAAATGCATTATGCTAATGCTGACAACCAGTGAATAAAGTCTTTCATAGAATCCCCGCTGTGTCCCTGGATTTCTGTGCACAAAAGACAGTCATTTGGGTAATGTTTTTCGCGCCTCCCAGGAGCGCGATACAGGGACCCGTCCATCAAATAGTCCTGGTGTTTTTTGGCAACTCATGCCTTTTATCAAGGGATTCATACAACCAGGACCGCCTCAAGAACGGACCAGATCAGAGGCCACTGCCATCCGGCACCCTGTGACTGCACGGGGAGGCGAGCATGATTACAGCTTGTCTCAGGCCTGGTGTGTTCTTAGTACAGAGGCTATACGTTGGGGACCTGAGGGAGCCTGCAGCAGGTACAGTTCGCTTTTACCCGCCATCACATGGCCCCCCCATTTTGCGAGACAGCAATCAGCACTCACAGCAGTTTTACCGGATTCTGAGTGTAGTACTTACTTGAACATTGCATGATGGGACTTGTAGTTGTCCATTAAACTCCAGACCCGTTACGGCAGCAGGATCAGCTGTTCTCCCGCCAATGGGAGTGCTATAGTATATTTAAAGGAGGAAGCAGGCAACAGCGCGTTATCAGCAGCATTTGAAGAAGACGCCAGTCCAAATGCATTATGCTAATGCTGCCAACCAGTGAATAAAGGCTTCCACTGAATCCCCGCTGTGTCCCTGCATTTCTTTGCACTAAGGAGGTCGTTTGGGTGATGTTTTTCGCGCCTGCCAGGAGCACGATACAGGGACTCGTCCATCAAGTAGTCCAAGTGTTTTCTGGCAACTCGTGACTTTTATAAAGGGATTGATATGACCAGGACCGCCTCGGAAACGGAGCAGATCAGAGGCCACTGCTATCCGGCAGCCTGTGACTTCACGGGGAGGTGAGCATGATTACAGCTTGTCTCAGGCCCGGTGTGTTCTTCATGCAGAGGCTGGACGTTGGGGACCTGAGGGAGCCTGCAGCACCTACAGCTCGCTTTTACCCACCACCACATGGCCCCACTTTTGCGAGGCAGCAATCAGCACTCAGAGCAGTTTTACCGGATTCTGACCGTAGTACTTACTTGAACATTGCATGATGGGACTTGTAGTTGTCCATTAAACTTCAGACCCGTTACGGCAGCAGGATCAGCTGTTCTTCCACCAATAGCAGTGCTAGAGGATATTTAAAATAGGGAGTTGGCAACAGCGTGTTATAAGCACATCTGAAGAAGACGCAAGTCGAAATGCATTATGCTAATGCTGACAAACAGTTTATAAAGGCTTCCACAGAATCCCCGCTGTGTCACTGGATTTCTATGCACAAAGGAGGTCGTTTGGGTGATGTTTCTTGCGCCTACCAGGAGCACGATACAGGGACCCTTCCATCAAATAGTCCTGGTGTTTTTTGGCAACTCTTGACTTTTATCAAGGGATTGATACAACCAGGACCGCCTCAAGAACAGACCAGATTAGAGGCCACTGCCATCCGGCACCCTGTGACTGCACGGGGAGGCGAGCATGATTACAGCTTGTCTCAGGCCTTGTGTGTTCTTAGTACAGAGGCTGGACGTTGGGGACCTGAGGGAGCCTGCAGCAGGTACAGTTCGCTTTTACCCGCCATCACATGGCCCCCCCTTTTGCGAGGCAGCAATCAGCACTCACTGCAGTTTTACTGGATCCTGAGTGTAGTACTTACTTGAACATTGCATGATGGGACTTGTAGTTGTCCATTAAACTCCAGACCCGTTATGGCAGCAGGATCAGCTGTTCTCCCACCAATGGGAGTGCTAGAGGATATTTAAAGGAGGGAGCAGGCAACAGCGCCTTATCAGCAGCATCTGAAGAAGACGCAAGTCGAAATGCATTATGCTAATGCTGACAACCAGTGAATAAAGGCTTCCACAGAATCCCCACTGTGTCCCTGGATTTCTTTGAACAAAGGAGGTCATTTGGGTGATGTTTTTCGTGCCTGCCAAGAGCGCGATACAGGGACCCATCCATCAAGTAGTCCAAGTGTTTTCTGGCAACTCGTGACTTTTATCAAGGGGTTCATACGACCCGGACCGCCTCGAGAACGGACCATATCAGAGGCCACTGCTATCCGACAGCCTGTGACTGCACAGGGAGGCGAGCATTATTACAGCTTGTCTCAGGCCCGGTGTGTTCTTCGTACAGAGGCTGGACGTTGGGGACCTGAGGGAGCCTGCAGCACGTACAGCTCGCTTTTACCCGCCACCACATGGCCCCCCTTTTGAGAGGCAGCAATCAGCATTCAGAGCAGTTTTATCGGATCCTGACTGTAGTACTTACTTGAACATTGCATGATGGGACTTGTAGTTGTCCATTAAGCTTCAGACCCGTTACGGCAGCAGGATCAGCTGTTCTTCCACCAATGGCAGTGCTAGAGGATATTTAAAGTAGGGATGTGGCAACAGCGTGTTATAAGCATCATCTGAAGAAGACGCAAGTCGAAATGCATTATACTAATGCTGACAAACAGTTTATAAAGGCTTCCACAGAATCCCCGCTGTGTCACTGGATTTCTTTGCACAAAGGATGCCGTTTGGGTGATGTTTTTCACGCCTGCCATGAGCACGATACAGGGACCCGCCCATCAAGTAGTCTTGGTGTTTTCTGGCAACTCGTGACTTTTATCAAGGGATTGATACGACCAGGACCGCCTCGAGAATGGACCAGATCGGAGGTTACTGCTATCCGGCAGCCTGTGACTGCACTGGGAGGCAAGCATGATTACAGCTTGTCTGAGGCCCTGTGAGTTCTAGAACAGAGCGTGGACGTTAGGGACCTGAGGGAGCCTGCAGCATGTACAGTTCGCTTTTACCCGCCACCACATGGCCCCCCTTTTGCGAGGCAGCAATCAGCACTCACAGCAGTTTTACCGGATCCTGACTGTAGTACTTACTTGAACATTGCATGATGGGACTTGTAGTTGTCCATTAAACTTCAGATCCGTTACAGCAGCAGGATCAGCTGTTCTCCCACACATGGGAGTGCTAGAGGATATTTAAAGGAGGGAGCAGGCAACAGCGCGTTATCAGAAGCATCTGAAGAAGACACAAGTTGAAATGCATTATGCTAATGCTGACAACCAGTGAATAAAGTCTTCCATAGAATCCCCACTGTGTCCCTGGATTTCTTTGCACAAAGGAGGTCATTTTGGTGATGTTTTTCGCGCCTCCTAGGAGCGCGATACAGGGACCCGTCCATCAAATAGTCCTGGTGTTTTTTGGCAACTCGTGACTTTTATCAAGGGATTGATACGACCAGGACCGCCTCAAGAACGGACCAGATCAGAGGCCACTGCCATCCGGCACCCTGTGACTGCACAGGGAGGCGAGCATGATTACAGCTTGTCTCAGGCCTGGTGTGTTCTTAGTACAGAGGCTGAACGTGGGGGACCTGAGGGAGCCTGCTGCAGGTACAGTTCGCTTTTACCCGCCATCACATGCCCCCCCCCCCTTTTGCGAGGCAGCAATCAGCACTCACAGCAGTTTTACCGGATCCTGAGTATAGTACTTACTTGAACATTGCATGATGGGACTTGTAGTTGTCCATTAAACTCGAGACCTGTTACGGCAGCAGGATCAGCTGTTCTCCCACCAATGGGAGTGCTAGAGGATATTCAAAGGAAGGAGCACGCAACAGCGCCTTATCAGCAGCATCTGAAGAAGACGCAAGTCGAAATGCATTATGCTAATGCTGACAACCAGTGAATAAAGGCTTCCACAGAATCCCCACTGTGTCCCTGGATTTCTTTGCACAAAGGAAGTCATTTGGGTGATGTTTTTTTGCGCCTGCCAGGAGCTCGATACAGGGACCCATCCATCAAGTAGTCCAAGTGTTTTCTGGCAACTCGTGACTTTTATAAAGGGATTGATACGACCAGGACCGCCTCGGGAGCGGAGCAGATCAGAGGCCACTGCTATCCGGCAGCCTGTGACTGTACGGGGAGAGGAGCATGATTACAGCTTGTCTCAGGCCGGGAGTGTTCTTAGTACAGAGGCTGGATGTTGGAGACCTGAGGGAGCCTGCAGCACGCACCGTTCGCTATTATCCGCCACCACATGGTCCCCCCTTTTGCGAGGCAGCAATCAGCACTCACAGCAGTTTTACCGGATCCTGACTATAGTACTTACTTGAACATTGCATGATGGGACTTGTAGTTGTCCATGAAACTTCAGACCCGTTACGGCAGCAGGATCAGCTGTTCTCCCGCCAATGGGAGTGCTAGTGGATATTTAAAGGAGGAAGCAGGCAACAGCGCATTATCAGCAGCATCTGAAGAAGACGCAAGTCCAAATGCATTATGCTAATGCTGACAACCAGTGAATAAATTCTTCCACAGAATCCCCGCTGTGTCCCTGCATTTCTTTGCACTAAGGAGGTCGTTTGGGTTATGTTTTCGCGCCTGCCAGGAGCACGATACAGGGAACCAGTCCATCAAGTAGTCCTGGTGTTTTCAGGCAACTCATGACTTTTATCAAGGGATTGATACGACTAGGACCGCCTCGAGAACGGACCATATCAGAGGCCACTGCTAAACGGCAGCCTGTGACTGCACGGGGAGGCGAGCATGATTACAGCTTGTCTCAGGCCCGGTGTGTTCTTAGTACAGAGGCTGGGCGTTGGGGACCTGAGGGAGCCTGCAGCACGTACATTTCGCTTTTACCCACCACCACATGGCCCCCCCTTTCACGAGGCAGCAATCAGCACTCACAGCAGTTTTACCAGATCCTGACTATAGTACTTACTTGAACATTGCATGATGGGACTTGTAGTTGTCCATTAAACTTCTGACCCATTACGGCAGCAGGATCAGCTGTTCTCCCGCCAATGAGAGTGCTAGAGGATATTAAAAAGGAGCGAGCAAGCAACAGTGCGTTATCAGCAGCATCTGAAGAAGACGCAACTCGAAATGCATTATGCTAATCCTGACAAACAGTGAATAAAGGCTTCCACAGAATCCCCGTTGTGTCCCTGGATTTCTTTGCACAAAGGAGGTCGTTTGGGTGAGGTCAGGTGCAATGTGTAGGTATCCAGGGAGGGAGTACCAGGTCTGTTTGTTGAGGTGGGAGAACTATCACCCACATACAGTTGTTCTGTGGATGTGATTAATTGTGCCCAGGGCCAGGGTGGCTGGACGGACTTCGGCCAGCGGGGTGTTGGATGGCAGAAGTCCATATTTCTTTTTTGTTGGCTTGGGTTGTGGAGTGCCTACTGAGTGTGGCAGATAAATATGAAGGTGTTCCTGCAGTTGACTGTGGGACTATTGTACGTATCTCAGGTGGACCGTCACGTGGCTGTGGTAGGGGATGTTGAGGATGAGGTGTGCGCATGCACCCTGGATGTGCACAAGTACTGCTGGAGTCTGGCTCTTGTTCCTGTTTACAGGTTGTTGCCGTAGTTGAGCCGGCTGGTGTCGTGGACCAGGGTGGCTGTCTGTCTTGACTAGGAGTGGATCTATCTGAAGATCATATCCAGCATGTGGAGGGACTTGCAGCATGAGGTAGTGATGGTGTTGACTTGGAGAACTGGATGCTAACGTTGACGTACCAATGCTGGATGGTGGTGTACTTTTCCTCCAGCCAGGACTTGCTCTACCTCTGACCCATGTAGTCTGTGTATGTGTGGCCCTGTGTGCTGATGTAGTACTCCAATGTCTGAGGAGCAATCAGTAATGTCGATTCCAAGCTCAGTGGTCTTGACACAATTAATGGGGAAGCCTCTCTGCTAGATTACTAGATCTGTCAATCCAGTTCCCCTACTGACCCCTTGTCCCCCAAGCAATATAACATCCTTGCTAAGATTCCCCATCACCATTTGGACACCATTTGTAACCTGTACCTCAGATTGGGCTCCAATCCGGATGCGTGGAGAGACACGTTACTCCTGCCCATCTTAAGTAAAGGCAATGCAGATCATACACCAAACTCTATTTATCATTTCCAGCCAAGAATTCATTTACATGTTCCTGGCAGCAACTAATGCCCTTTGTTGATGAGAATAGCCTCCTTCACGACTCGCAATCTAGCTTTCATCCCGGCTATAGTACGCAGTGAGCCCTCATTGAAATGGCTGACTCTATACGCTGGCAGGTCGACGAAGGTTTCAATGTGCCGTCTGTACTGTTAGACATGTCTACAGCATTTGACACCGTCGACCGTCCCATCCTTCTGAACCGCATCAAGACCATAGGTGTTTGTGCATTAGTGCTAAACTGGATTTTGTCCTAACTATCTGACCACACACAACAGGTCCGAACCTGCCCATTCTTCTCCCCAGTCTAACCACAGAAGTGAGGCGTGCCGCAGGGCTCTGCTCTGAGATTGCAGAATTGTAATATTTACTTAATCTTGCTGCCTGAATCGTTTGCCAAGTCTGAAGTCAAAATCATATCATATGCTGATGATCTTCAGCTTCTAATCACCTAAAATCCTGTCTGAACAGCAAATATTGACCCACGCCAAAATTCAAAATTGTCTCAAATATGTAGCCTGGATGGACCACATTGTCTTGAAACTTAATCCAGATAACACCTAGGTCCTATACCCTTAAACCAACCTTCTGCCCTCTCTTACAATCTTTGGTGGCCACAGTAATTGGCCATTGCTCCGGCACACAAGGACTTGGTCAGTGATCTGCGAGTCAGATGGGACAATCAGCTATCCCTTCCCACACAGTTACAATAGGCGTGTGCTGCTTGTTTTGGAAAATTAAAATCTTATACACATATATTAACTATCTGCACAATGTACCACAGAAAACGGTGGTGCACGGAGTAATCCCCTCCCATTTTCACTATGCAAAATGCCCATCCGTGTGTCTCACAATAGGCTTGCTATGTATACTGCAGACGCACATAAATGCGGCTGACCGCATGCCATGTGGAGTCTCAGTTTGACAACATTTCTCCCTGTTTTGTTGACTAGTCCATTGGCTGACCATGGCTACACAAATAGATTTCAATGCGATAACACTTGCCTTGATGGCCGGACAAGGCCGTGGGCCGGTCTACCTTAGGAGGAGCCACGGTCCCTATTGTCAATCACAATCTGTACGTTCCAATGATAGGCACTTGCTCATTGGTCCTTGGTTTAATAAACCAAGATCAGGAGGTGAAACCTTACAGTTAGGAACCACCCAATGTTGGTATAAGCCACCTCTTCTGCTGGGTATAATTCTATCCGAATGTGAGTCTTGCCAAACCCTTCAAACCTGTTCCTTTTGCCTGCTTGATTACTTGCCCCTCAGCATGCTGACTCCTTATTGGCGCATTACAGCACTAGAAAACCCCGTTGGGTTAAATGTGTGCCCAATTAATGACTATTAATATAATTGTAGATGGCTTAGCAGATTTGTGAGTGTAGGCTTGGAGATCTGTAGATGATAGTTACACTGAGGGTGGTCAGGGTGTTGGTGTGAAAGCTGAAGTGCAGATGTTTGACAATGCTGAGTGTGTCCTTGGTGTTGTACATGACTCAGAGGGTGTACCTCATAAAGTTTGGCTAATCATACTCCTGGATTCTTGGCCTGGTCTCTGCGGGTGATCTACTATCTGTCTGTGATGGCAATGTAGAAGTAGTGGGCTGAGGTTGCGTACAACCAGGTCACAGTAATAAAGGCGATGGGTGGTGGAGTTGTGTTGATGAGTTAACAGAGTACAATGGGGTGCTGGTGGAATTAGCATGTGTGCAGTTCGAGGCACATGACCTGGTTGTACAGACATGCACTGTTATGTGGTGCAGTGTGTTGTTGGCAGTATGTGTTGCACACAAAGCCTGTGAAGCTGTCATGTGTGTGCTTAGGGGTTGCCTGATCGCAAGTGGATGAATGTCTGGACTACACTGTGTGGAGGGTGGCAGGAGCATGAGTCTGTTGTGTTACCTGCGTCATGGAAGGACCAGAGGGTCTTGCACTGTGCACGTTGCATGCACTGATGGTCCTGCCTTAGGCACGGAGGTGGTGCAACAGTGGCATTGAGAAGTTGTGGATTGCCTTAAGAATGGATGGATGGAGGAACATCTTGGAGCCGTGTGTGATGCAGAATCAAGGCACTCAGTGTTGCGGTGTCGCTGGTGAGGCAGCAGCAGGAATGACTGAACACATGACGGCAGAAGGGTTGAGACACCATGCAAAACTAGCACACAAAGAGAAGGATGATTGCAAGGCACCATTTAACATGTGTATGAAAAGGAAGGAGTGTCTGGTTACTCATGGGTCACCGCAAGAAAATTGGTGAACAACCCAAAATATGATGGACACAGGATCAGGCACCAAAAGGGCAAGCGGGCCACAGGATACACAGCGTCAACAGGTGTTGCCTTCCCGTTGTGGGTAGCAAGCTAAACAATACATACACACCATGTATGTCATGCACAATAAGGACCAATAGCTATTAGAAACATCATGCATGCTGCCACAGTATACATACCCACATATGTACAAACATTGTAAATAATAACATAGATGACGCATGCAGACTGGAAAAAGATCTGCGGTGACAGTAATGATGCACAATGTACTGTGGGGAATACATTTACTACACAAAAAGATCAAGTTTGCTATGAGGCCATGCTGCTTTTCCCAATGTACATGACCAGTGGCATTGCTCTGATGAAAATAACAGCCAGGCACTGATGTTACCTGTAATGCTGGTGAAACAGTCGCCACACAACTGCAAGGGACTGTCAATACCTTTGAGCCTCAGAGTTGTGCGATGCTGAAAGGGGTCCATCTCCCGATAGCCCCTTGGTCAGAGTATAAATGACAGACACAAAAGGGTGATCAGGCGAGGGAAGGGTAGGATGGGAACAGCAGGGAGTGAGATCTGAAACAAAGGTAAACAAGCATAAGGATTCCACACTTCTTGTCACAGAATCACAGAATTCCTCAGGACCTATACTGTAACATTTACACATGTGAAGTATGACCACAGCTACTGTATCCTAATTGGGATCACATATTTGGAAATGATATGAGATCTGATGATTGATATAGACACATAAAAGGTAGCTGAGTTTGTTACCAAAATGAAGGGGGTGTAACACTTACCAGGCCTGCCTCAATGCAATGAGATCCATGCGGTCATCAATTGATTCACAGTGTATGAATGAGGCTCAAAATGACAGAAAATAGAATGTGTCGCAGTGCTACTCAAACAAAGCCCACAATCCGTAATTAGCCCTGGGAATCAGTGAGGGTCATGAAAGCAAATTACACATCACCCGCAAGAGTCGTAAGAGGCTCCTCCAACGAGGAAGGGAATTATCTAAACACAAGGAAGCCCGCAAGAGCCAGTCATTGGCTCTTCCAACTGTGCCTTACAATGCCAAACATGACAAGCAGTTTGGAACTAACTCAAAAGAGAGTAATGAGGAACAAAGCAAATAAACCACCTCTACCGTGACCAGGATATGCAGCTCGGCACAAGAGAATCCTGGGATTACCGTCACCCGAATGGTGCCACAGACATGTTAAAATTTGCCACAGCACAACATTGTGACGTCATCAGTGCTACATTCCTGGCATCATGGGAATAGAAAGTTAACATCAACTTACAGAGAAGGCTTGCAAAGCAGTGTTCACCACCGGCACTGAAGTAGCGACATGACAGTGACATGACATACTGGCTCAAGGGGCAATGCATCCATACGAACAGAGTCAGAGGACAGTTGACAGAACATGTGGGACAAACACTGGGCCACACCGTCACAACATGGTTGTTTGGAAATCAAACTGTACTGGCCCACATGATAAAGGGGATGACCCAGGCACATCCTGCAGCACACAGCGAGGCTGCAATTCCACACAGAGCCATTTGTTGAGATGTCCCACACAATGTAAACCGATGTTATCCGCAATGTGTCAGGGTCAAGGTTTACACACATTGATGCATTCATGGGATTGGTGCAACATGCAATTTGATCCATGGTAATGGGACATGTATGTATGGTTCAACAACATGCACAGAAACAGTTCCCATACATTCCAAAACCATACCAACCCAATACAGCCTGTTTGGATTTCTTACCAAAACTGACATTTCTACATGTCCGTGCATGGAACGCCGATTCAGCACACGTTGCAATCATCACGGGTAATAGCAGGAGGACTAAGATGACACGAACAGACAACAGGCAGAGCAACCTGGGAATAACAGGCGCACAAGGGGTTACATTCAAAATTATTTCCCTACAGGCATAGTCATGTAAATAACACCAACAATGTAGTATACATGTACATTCCACGATCACTCATTGTGCTTAAGTGTGTGGCATGACATCAGCACTTGTGTTGTGTGACACATCACAACATACATCAAAGTGACTTCGCATACAGTCAGCTGGACACACAGTATGCAACACATGCCACTCACTGCTACAAGCTTGCACAATAATGCCCAGTGACTCAACATTAAGTGAAGAAGTTGTGTATGAGCTGACTCCGGATATCATCCTTCTCCTCTTCATCACTTTCATCGTGGCCAAGGCCGTCATCCTCAACGGGTGGATGTTCCAGCTCGTCAGGATCCAGGATGAGTGGCACAGCCTTCTCAACTGCAATGTTGTGCAGCATGCAGCACACAATGAAGATGTTACACACCTTTTGCGGGGCATATGGGAGGGATCCATCGGTCTTATCAAGGCACCGGAGTCGGCTCTTCAGGAGTCCAAACGTCCGCTCTATCACTCGCTTGGTCTGCCCATGTGCAGTGTTGTACCGCTGGTCTGCAGCTGTTCTTGGATTGTGGAGCGGTGTCATGAGCCACGGCATGTTGGGATATCCTGAGTCTCCTACAAATAAACATTCAGGGCCCGATTCACAGAACTAACTTAAGACAAAATCCTAAACGTACTACTTTTGGTATTCACAGGAGTTAGAATTTTGTCTTAAGACAGACTTAATACAGACTTAAGTTAGGATTCTGTATTAAGTCTGTCTTAAGTCTGTCTTAAGACAAAATCTTAACTTCTGTGAATACCAAAAGTAGTAAGTTTAGGATTTTGTCTTAAGTTAGTTCTGTGAATCAGCACCCATGCAAATAAGTGTGTAATGAGATGCCGTCAGACAAAAAACAAAAATGAGACATACAGGACGAACAGAGTTTACCCAGCAACAAGACATGCCCGCTCATTGTGCAGTTGCAGCATCATCTGTGGTACCCTGCTACGCCTCATAAATGCATCATGGCACAATCCTGGAAAACGTGCCCAAACATGGGAAATCAGCATGTTAGCAAGACACACCACCAGGGCATTTATTGAGTGGTAATGTTTCCTGCTGCGGAAGGCCTGCTCCTGAGCCTGTGGTGGCACCAAAGCCACATGTGTTCCTACCCATTCCAGTCCAACCACTGAAGTGAGGCGTGCCACAGGGCTCTGCTCTGAGCTTGCAGAATTGTAATATTTACTTAACCCTGCTGCGCCAAGTCTGAAGTCAAAATCATATCATATGCTGATGATCTTCAGCTTCTAATCACCTAAAATCCTGTCTGAACAGCAAATATTGACCCACGCCAAAATTCAAAATTGTCTCAAATATGTGGCCTGGATGGACACATTGTCTTGAAACTTAATCCAGATAACACCTAGGTCTTATACCCTTAAACGAACCTTCTGCCCTCTCTTACAATCTTTGATGGCCACAGTAATTGGCCATTGCTCCGGCACACAAGGACTTGGTCAGTGATCTGCGAGTCAGATGGGACAATCAGCTATCCCTTCTCACACAGGTACAATAGGCGTGTGCTACTTGTTTTGGAAACTTAAAATCTTATACACATATATTAACTATCTGCACAATGTACCACAGACAACGATGGTGCACGCACCAATCCCCTCCTATTTTCACTATGTAAAATGCCCATCCGTGTGTCTCACAATAGGCTTGCTACGTATACTGCAGACACTCATAAATGCGGCTGACCGCATGAGATGTGGAGTCTCAGTTTGACAACATTTCTCCCCGTTTTTTCAACTAGTCCATTGGCTGACCATGGCTACACAAATAGATTTCAATGCAATGACACTCGCCTTCATGGCCGGACAAGGCTGTGGGACGGTCTACCTTAGGAGGAGCCACGGTCCCTATCGTCAATCACAATCTGTACGTTCCAATGATAGGCACTTGCTCATTGGTCCTTGGTTTGATAAACCAAGATCAGGAGGTGAAACCTTACAGTTAGGATCCACCCAATGTGGGTCTAAGCCACCTCTTCCGCTGGGTATAATTCTATCCGAATGTGAGTCTTGCCAAACCCTTCAAACCTGTTCCTTTTGCCTGCTTGATTACTTGCTCCTCAGTATGCTGACTCCTTATTGGCGCATTACAGCACTAGAACACCCCGTTGGGTTAAATGTGTGCCCAATTAATGACTATTAATATAATTGTAGATGGCTTAGCAGATTTTTGGGTGTAGGCTTGGAGATCTGTAGATGATAGTTACACTGATGGTGGTCAGGGTGTTGGTGTGAAAGCTGAAGTGCAGACGTTTGACAATGCTGATTGTGTCCTTGGTGTTGTACGTGACTCAGAGGGTGTACCTCATAAAGTTTGGCTAATCATACTCCGGGATTCTTGGTCTGGTCCCTGCGGGTGATCTACTATCCGTCTGTGATGGCAATGTAGAAGTAGTGTGCTGAGGTTGTGTACAACCAGGTCACAGTAATAAAGGCGATGGGTGGTAGAGTTGTGTTGATGAATTAACAGAGTACAATGGGGTGCTGGTGGAATTAGCCTGTGTGCAATTCGAGGCACATGACCTGGTTGTACGGACATGCACTGTTATGTGGAGCAGTGTGTTGTTGGCAGTATGTGTTGCACACACAGCCTGCGAAGCAGTCATGTGTGTGCTATGGGGTTGCCTGATCCCAGGTGGATGAATGTCTGGACTACACTGTGTGGAGGGTGGTAGGAGCATGAGTCTGTTGTGTTACCTGCGTCATGGATGGACCAGAGGGTCTTGCACTGTGCACGTTGCATGCACTGTTGGTCCTGCCTTTGGCACGGAGGTGGTGCAACAGTGGCATTGAGAAGTTGTGGATTGCCTTAAGAATGGATGGATGGAAGAATATCTTGCAGGCGTGTGTGTTGCAGAATCAGGGCACACGGTGTTGCGGTGTCACTGGTGAGGCAGCAGCAGGAATGACTGAACACATGACGGCAGAAGGGTTGAGACACCATGCAAAACTATCACACAAAGAGAAGGATGATTGCAAGGCACCATGTAACATGTGAATGGAAAGGAAGGAGTGTCTGGTTACTCAGGGGACACTGCAAGGAAATTGGTGAACAACCCAAAATATGACGGACACAGGATCAGGCACCAAAAGGGCAAGCGGGCCAAAGGACACACAGCATCAGCAAGTGTTGCCTTCCCATTGTGGGTAGCAAGCTAAACAAAACATGCACAACCATGTATGTCATGCACAATAGAGACCAATAGCTATTACAAACATCATGCATGTTGCCACAGTATACATAACCACATATGTACAAACATTGTAAATAATAACATAGATGACGCATGCAGACTGGCAAAAGATCTGCGGTGACAGTAATGAGCAACGATGTACTGTGGGGAACACATTTACTACACAAAAAGATCAGGTTTGCTATGAGGCCATGCGGCTTTACCCAATGTACATGGCCAGTGGCATTGCACTGATGAAAATAACAGTCATGCAAAGATGTTACCTGTAATTCTGGTGAAACAGTCGCCACACGGCTGCAAGGGACTGTCGGTACCTTTGAGCCTCAGAGTTGTGCGATGCTGAAAGGGGTCCATCTCCCGATAGCCCCTTGGTCAGAGTATAAATGACAGACACAAAAGGGTGACCAGGCGAGGGTAGGGTAGGATGGGAACAGCAGGGAGTGAGATCTGAAACAAAGGTAAACAAGCATAAGGATTCCACACTTCTTGTCACAGAATCACAGAATACCTCAGGACCTATACTGTAACATTTACACATGTGAAGTGTGACCACAGTCACTGTATCCTAATTGGGATCACATATTTGGAAATGATACGAGATCTGATGATTGACATAGACACATAAAAGGTAGCAGAGTTTGTCACCAAAATGAAGGTGGTGTAATGCTCACCATGCCTGCCTCAATGCAATGAGATCCATGCAGTCATCAATTGATTCACAGTGTATGAATGAGGCTCAAAATGACAGAAAATAGAATGTGTTGCAGTGCTACTCACACAAAACCCACAATCCGTAATTAGCCCTGGGAATCAGTGAGGGTCATGAAATCAATTTACACATCACCCGCAAGAGCCGTAAGAAGATCCTCCAACGAGGAAGGGAATTATCTAAACACAAGGAATCCCCCCAAGAGCCAGTCATTGGCTCTTCCAACTGTGCCTTACAATGCCAAACATGGCAAGCAGTTTGGAACGAACTCAAAAGAGAGTAATGAGGAACAAAGCAAATAAACCACCCCTACCGTGACCAGGATATGCAGCATGGCACAAGAGAATCCTGGGATTACCGTCACCCGACTGATGCCACAGACATGTTAACATTTGCCACAGCACAACGTTGTGACGTCATCAGTGCTACATTCCTGGCATCATGGGAATTCAAAGTTAACATCAACTTACAGAGAAGGCTTGTAAAGAAGTGTTCGCCACCGGCACTGAGGTAGCGACATGACAGTGACATGACATACTGGCTCAAAGGGCAATGCATCCACACGAACAGAGTCACAGGACATTTGACAGAACATGTGGGACAAACACTGGCCAACACCTTCACAACATGGTTGTTTGGAAATCAAATTGTAATGGCCCGCAGGATTAAGGGGATGACCCAGACACATCCTGCAGCACACAGTGAGGCTGCAATTCCACAAAGAGCCTGATGTTGAGATGTCCCACACAATGTCAACCGATGTTATCCGCAATGTGCCAGGGTTAAGGTTTACACACATTGATGCATTCATGGGATTGGAGCAACATGCAATTTGATCCATGGTAATGGGACATGTATGTATGGTTCAACAACATGCACAGAAACAGTTCCCATACATCCCAAAACCATACCAACCCAATACAGCCTGTTTGGATTTCTTACCAGAACTGACATTTCCACATGTCCATGCATGGAACGCTGATTCGGCACACGTTGCAACCATCATGGGTAATAGCAGGAGGACTAAGATGACACAAACAGACAACAGGCAGAGCATCCTAGGAATAACAGGCGCACAAGGGGTTACATTCAAAATTATTTCCCTACAGGCATGGTCATGTAAAAAACACCAACAATGTAGTATACATGTACATTCCATGATCACTCATTGTGCTTATGTGTGTGGAATGACATCAGCACTTGTGTTGTGTGACACATCACAACATACATCAAAGTGACTTTGCATACAGTCAGCAACACATGCCACTCACTGCTACAAGCTTGCACAATAATGCCCAGTGACTCACCAATAAGTGAAGAAGTTGCGTATGAGCTGACTCCGGATATCATCCTCCTCTTCATCACTTTCATCGTGGCCAAGGCCGTCATCCTCAACGGGTGGATGTTCCAGCTCGTCAGGATCCAGGAAGAGTGGCACAGCCTTCTCAACAGCCATGTTGTGCAGCATGCAGCAGACGATGAAGATGTTACACACCTTTTGCGGGGCATATGGGAGGGATCCATCAGTCTTATCAAGGCACCGGAGTCTGCTCATCATGAGTCCAAAGGTCCGCTCTATCACTCGCTTGGTCTGCCCGTGTGCAGTGTTGTACCGCTGGTCTGCAGCTGTTCTTGGATTGTGGAGCGGTGTCATGAGCCACAGCATGTTGGGATATCCTGCGTTTCCTACAAATAAACATTCTGGGCCCAATTCACAGAACTAATTTAAGACAAAATCCTAAACTTACTACTTTTGGTATTCACAGAAGTTAGAATGTTGTCTTAAGACAGACTTAAAACAGACTTAAGACAGACTTAAGTTAGGATTCTGTATTAAGTCTGTCTTAAGTCTGTCTTAAGACAAAATCCTAACTTCTGTGAATACCAAAAGTAGTAAGTTTAGGATTTTGTCTTAAGTTAGTTCTGTGAATCAGCCCCCATGCAAATAAGTGTGTAATGAGATGCCGTCAGAAAAAAATAACAAAAATGAGACATACAGGAAAAACAGAGTTTTACCCACCAACAAGACATGCCCGCTCATTGTGCAGTTGTGGTACCCTGCTACGCCTCATGATGAATGCATTATGGCATGACCCTGGAAAACGTGCACAAAAATGGGAAATCAGCATGTTAGCAAGACACACCACCAGGGCATTTATTGAGTGGCAATGTTTCCTGCTGCGGAAGGCCTGCTCCTGAGCCTGTGGTGGCACCAAAGCCACATGTGTTCCATCAATGGACCCAATGACATGTGGCATCCCTCCGAGGGCATAGAAGTCACCCTTGACATCTGTCAACACTTGTGCAGTTGCATATTTTATGAATTCATCAATGTGCTGCAACGGAGCAGCTAAAACATCACGTAGGACACGGCTGAACATGGTTTGGGACATCCCCCCCTAATCAGCTATGGTAAATTGAAACGTACCTGTAGCAAAGAAATGTAGAACTGTCATCACCTTTAGCTTGGGTGTCAGCGCAGTCGGATACCTGTGTCGCGTTTGGTGATGTGATTCCAGCCTGACCGTCAAGTCCTGAATCAACTCACAACACAGACCCATGATAGATGCACCAACAGCATATGCAGTTTACGCAACACAAACAGCTAGCTCAATCTTCGACATGACACACACATGACATTGTCACATAGGGTCATGCTGAGCATCAAATTGTCAAGTGAGAAAGTGCCTCGGTCCCTGGCATCATGAGACAGGTGCCCGTAGTGATGACTGTGCCATCCCAGTGTTGATGTACATGACAACATGTGCATAATGAGACATATGGGACAAGTGTAAAGGTGATGTGTACCTCATAGTGCCCTATCACACATGACTTGTGTCAACATATTTTCACACTTTGATTGTGCCACAGGATCAGATGCCCTGTGCTATACCACAGCCTGCCACACCTACGCACTGCTCATGTAAGTATGCAATGATAAGAACTTGATAGACATCCTCATTTGAACCGTGCCCAAACATCCCTGCCATGTGTGCGCCTCGTATCACTATTATGATGGTGCGATACGTGAGCGTGTGCAACGCACCGTACCCCTGCATTCACTAGATTGTGTGAAACACACCATATAAAATGCACTGTACCCCTGCATTCACTAGAGCGTGTGAAACGCACCATGTAAAACACACCGTACCCCTGCATTCACTATATCATGTGAAACGCACCGTACCCCTGCAATAACTAGAGCATGTGAAATGCACCGTACCCCTACATTCACTAGAACACGTGAAACGCACCATGAAAAATGCACCATACCCCTGCATTCACTAGAGCATGTGAAACGCACCATGTACAATGCACCGCAACCCTGCATACACTAGATTGTGTGAAACGCATCGTACCCCTGCATTCACTAGATCGTGTGAAACGCACTGTACCCCTGCATTCACTAGAGCGTGTGAAACGCACCATGTAAAACGCACCGTACCCCTGCATTTACCAGAGCCTGTGAAACGCACCATGTAAAACGCAACGTACCCCTGCATTCACTAGAGTGAGTGAAACGCACCATGGAAAATGCACCGTCCCCTGCATTCACTAGATCGCGTGAAACGCACTGTACCCCTGCATTCACTAGACCGTGTGAAACGCACTGTACCCCGAGATTACGTGCGTATGTGCGCCTCGTTTCACTATTACAAGGTGCCCTACGTGAGCGAACCGTACCCCAAGATTACGCGAGTGTGTGCGCCTCGTTTCACTATTACAATGGTGCTATACGTGAGCGAACCGTACCCCGTGATGACGTGAGTGTCTGCGCCTCGTTTCACTATTACAATGGTGCCATACGCGAGTGAACCGTACCCCAAGATTACACACGTGTGAGCACCTCATTTCACTATTGTTATCGTGCCATAGGCGGACGAACCGTACCCCGAGATTACGTGCGAGTGTGTGCCTCGTTGCACTAGTACAATGGTGCCATACACGAGCGAACCATACCCCGAGATTATGTGCATGTGTGCACCTCGTTTCACTATTACAATGGTGCCATATACGACATGATTCGCACCATAGACGTGTGTTGATCTCAAAAAATACTTAAGGGACACCTAGGAGACGAGTAGTAGGCCCTGAATGCAACCTGGTTGTCATGGATACTGAGATTTGAGTGTGTGCTACAGGTGTCCTGCTAAAGTGAGTTGGGAAAAAATATACAATGTTGCAAAATGTTTTTGGAGCAGAAGCTCACATTTTAAACCATGCAAATGTGTGTCAGGGCCTTATGTTTGAAGGGATTGGATGGAACGTAGGATGCAAAGTGATGTGGCCTATCACACTGTATTCCTGAGACTGAAAGCCCCTCAGCAGCACAGATTTAAGGCTGCATGTGGCTAGGAGAGAGCACTTGCCTGCACAACATTTGAGTGGAGCTCACTGCTGATGTCTCTACATTCACTGGACTCTTATGTCACGTACGATGGAGAGGGCACCAGCATTCACTGATGAGGAAAACCAGGCCCTGCTGGATGCCCTCCTACCACAGTACAGCAAGCTGTATGGGAGACCAGGGGAGCAGGTGAGTGATGACTGCAGTAGCTTTGACTGTGCACCTGTTGTGTGAGTGTCACAACAGGCATTGTGTATTGGCTGGGACTGACATGCAATGTGGTATGGAGTGAGTGCCGGGTGTGTACATTGGGGTGTCTCCTTTGCAGAGCATGATGTAGTTGAAGTGTGTTCACTCCCCACCTGCAATATGCTAACCGTGACATTCAAAGCATAGTCAATGACACATTCTGCTGTGCCACATCTTGCTGGTTTTAGTTCCCTATTTTACTGAGGTGTAACAGTGTTCCCCCCGGAGTGACAGCTGAATGTACTCACAGATGTTTATGACTTGTGGGGACCTATGGTGATATTGTAGAAATTCTGTGTTTAACCGCATGGAAATTGAAAATTGTGAATGTTCCTTGTCACCTGGGTGGGTGTGTATGTGATGTTTTGCACCACAGAAGCATGGCGTATGCAGCAGCTGTAGCCATCTGATCTGACAAGTATGCTGTGCTGTATGCCTGACTTGCACATTTTGCACGACACCTGTGGCACCTCTTTGTCAAGTGGCGCATGTGCTAAATGAGGGTTGTACACACTGTTGACACTGACAGGCGAGTGATCTGGGCCTGGGTGTGTCTGTCCGGTCTGCTGAGGGTTCTTAAGTGGAGCAGGATATGTGACAGCCCTTCACGTGCTGTCCAAAACCCCGCAGTTGCATGTGTTGTACAGTGAGTGTGTTGCACCCCTTATGCCATCTGTTGCCTTTCAAAGGCATGTAGTGCATTGGGGTTTGCCCACAGGCCTAATTCACATGGACAATGATGCAAATCCTTGCAGCATCGTATGCCTTATTCACATTATCAGTGGTGTGCAAGTGTGTGTCTCTGGGACATGGAGCAGGTGTAGTGATGTTGTTTCACTTGGTCTTCCTGACAGGTATCTGCCTATGAGAAGGGAATGATATGGCTGGAGATCGCCAGGGCTGTCAGGAGTGAGGGGGGCCGGCGCCGGTGGCTGAGGAACATCAGTAAAAGGTGGCAGGACATCCGGTGCTGGACCCAGCGTATCGCCCGGGTACATCTGAAAATGGAGGCCCCACGCCAGCATGGTGGAAACCGTCACCTCACCCCCCAGATGCTTCAGGTCCTGGCAGTAGTCTTTCCAGACCTCCATAGGCAGTTGCAGGAGAGACAGCAGCAAGGAGGGGGTAGGTACATGGCTGTTTGTAGTATTGTGTGTCAGCTGCTACTTGAGGTGTTCTGAAGCATAGAAACACTCCCACAGTTGAGTGTGTGGTCAGACAGGCTATTTGTGCATTGTATTTTCTATTCCCCATATTCAGCCGGTGCTCTTTTTCATCTCTTCCCCTCCTCTACATGTGTCCCCTGGTCTGTGTATTTTCACAATTGCACATGTTCCTCTAGGGTGCAAGGTAATTAGACTTCACATTGATTAGCGCAAAATGTGGGAGGGAGGTCTGTGACATGTGTTGGTACCTTGTCTGTGCCATGACCTGTGCACTGTGTTTGGGCTTCATATTTGTTTGCACTGATGATGAGTTTCAACATGGGAGTGTGCGGTTTCAACTGCAAACCCTTGCAGCATGCATGACCCATGTTGCATTCTCAGACATGATGTACATCATTTGTGAGATATGCATAGTTTCTAGACGGGTAATCATGAGACAGTCAGCAATTTCTAGAACCACGGATCTGTGTGCCCCCTACAGTCCCCTGAGACACTCTGCCCTCCAAATCATGTGTGTCATCCAACACTGTGCCCATTCTATGTGTGTTCAGCATGGGTCTGCCTCTGTGGCATTGTTTCCTGGCATTTATCATGTATCAGCTACATGTGCACACTAGCCTGATACAAGATTTGGCTTGTGCATGCTCACACTGGCCAGTGCCTGCGTGCCTATTCACAAGAATCTGTTGTTGGTTGTTTGTGATTAATATGTATTGCCAGCCCCACAAGGTGACCTTGGTTTATTTTTTGGAAAGTTGCTGCACTGTTTTTGTTGCCATGATTCTGAGTTTTCACTTCTTGAACTGTATCAATCACATTGACTGAGTGATGTGGGAGTTGTGGAGGAGAGGTGCAATGGGCCTGCCTGTTTGGCCTTGGCAGTTGTGACTTGCGGATGTGAATTGGGTGGTCGATTTTTAACCATGCACTTCCGCTGTGATGGTGGACAGAGCTTTCATTAGGGGCTTTACAGGCTATGTCATTTGCTTCCAGAAATGATTATGCCTGAATAATTTAAGCCACATGTATGTAGTTCTGGTGCAACGCTGTTTTGTCTTGGTGTGCACACTACTGTGTTGACATTTTGCATGTGGATAAGAGTGTGTCCACAATGCAGCAATGGTTTTGTGCTACACAATTGCAGGCACATTAGCTTGAGCAGTGTCCTGATTTGGGACATGAGGGCCACTTCACATGACAGCCAGTGGGTCTTATGTGCTGGGAACTGTATCAGGTGATAGATGCTCCTGTGTGGACTGACACATTTGAAGTTGTCTCGCATTGATGTATATACCTTGGCACTCCAAAAACTTGTTAAGAGTTGTTCCTGTTTGACTGTGTTCATATGACAAATTGTGTAGGTTAAACTTATGTGTCTGCCTCATAGTTGTTTCACAAGGTAGTGTACACCAAACAACATTTGCAATGTTTTGGAATAGCAGGCCGCTTTTGAAGGAGGCCAGGGTTAGTGATTATTTATTTATTTATTTATTTATTTATAAATTTATAGAGCGCCTGGTGACCCGTAGGCATCCCCGCGCTATAGAGTTGTAAGAACCAGGAGGAGGAAGGACCGAAGGACTATTTGGGGAATAAAAAGGTTTTTAGTTTTTTCCGGAAGAGGGCGTGACAGGGTTCCAGACGCAAATTGCGGGGAAGTGCGTTCCAACCTGCAGAGGCTTTGACCGAGAAACGACGGCCACCGGTCCGAGCCTTCTTAAATTTTGGGACGATGGCCAGATGTTCATCGTCAGAGCGAAGTGTTCTTGGGGCTTTGTAGGGGGCGACCAGGTCTTTCAGGGCAGCTGGGCCGGCACCATTGATGAGTTTGTGGCTGGTGCACATGGCTTTAAACTCTACTCGCTGGCGAACAGGAAGCCAGTGCAGAGCCTTGAGGGCCGGTTTGGCAGAGGCTCTGGGAGGGAGGTTCATAATGAGCCTTGCCGCGGCATTTTGTGCACGTTGGAGTTTGGCCAAGGTGAATTCCGGTGCGCCGAGGTAGACGGCGTTGCTGTAGTCAAGCCGGGCTAAGATGAGCCCCTGAACCAAGAGTTTCCTGGTGTGGCTTGATCTCCATTGACATGTCCCCACGGTGGTTGAGTGCTTGAAACTCCTTTGTTCTTAATTGTACAGACTAATGTGTGTCAAACCATCAAATGTAAATGGAAATGTGTTTGAGCTTATATAGCGCACAGCTATCCGCAGTCGGTTTCCCGGCGCTTGCTTAGGGAACCCGTCCTGGTATTCCCCTGTGAGATAACCCCGGCAGGGTATCCACAAGGTGAAAGCCAGGCATACTGCCGCGAGGGGCCGTTGTGGAGATTAAGCAAGCTATTGCTCAGAGTCGCAGAGTGTGAACCCGTGAGTCGAGAAGGCACCGGAGCGAGAATTATCGAGTCCGTGGAATTTTTAGCCCAAGACCCGTCGAGGCGGGGAATTGAACCCTGGTCCAGGGCCGGTTTCAGCTTCCGGGTCTGCCGCCTCTAACCCCTGAGCCACACTTCTCAGGGGTTAGAGGCCATGTATATGGTCCACGCCATTTGTTTCTAACAGTGTTTCATCTTAATGTGTACCAGCTGTGTCAATGAATGTATCTATGTTTTTGGTGTGCATTTTCTTGTGAGAAAACTTTCATGCAGGCACATATGTGTTATCTTCACAAGATGGCGATTTTACACATTCAATACATGTTGAATGTGTGAAGTATGATGAGTCCCAAGATGCCAACAAATTGTGACATTAATTTTCACCAAAATGTACTTACAGGGCTCTGAGTGTGGTGTCACCTTGGGGAGTGAGGTGTGTTAGTTTGCCCTGAGGGGCAACGCAACTGTTTATTTCTTTGTGAACTTGATGTGGCATAACTTCATTGTATGGATCTGCTCTCCTGTCAACACACAGAAGCTCCTCAGTGTGACTCTCATTCAAGTTGTGGCCTGGTCTGTTCTTTGGATCCTTGTGTCAAGTAGATTTGTGTCTATACCAACTCGGCAGTTCTAGTCTCAAATATGTGCAGAGCTATCTGGCTGTTACTCATGATGCATGCCATGATTTGCATTGTGACCAACTGATTTTGTGCTCTTGTATCAGATGTGTACTGGTGACTGATACATTTTTGTTTCTTCTCCTTGCCCACAGCATCATCAAGCGACACATGAGGAGACATGATCATGGACCAGGAACGAGGGACCCAGTCGCAGTGCCACCAGCGCTGAATAGTCAGAGGGAGCCAGTGGCATGGAGGGTGAGGGGAGTCAGACGGCCGGACCTTTGGAAGCAGACACTTCCTACCATGCGGATGGCTCGGCTTCTGTCTCCCAGGAGGAGGGGGAATACACAGCAACACCATCTGCCATCACTGTGTCAGTCCCTACTACTCCAGACCCATCTCCACCCTCCCAGCTGCTAGGGTCCCTTCTGTCCGTGCTGCCCCCATGTCTCCTTCGTCCCCGGCACCGCAGTCCCTGACCCTGTCTCCCCTGTTACCCTCAGTGGGGAGTCTGTGGACCTACTTCAGCAGATTCATGCTGGTCATACATCATACATCAATGCTGACTGTCCTCCATGGCCATACTACTATCCTGACACAGTTGTTGTCATTCATGGAGGGCATATCATCTACGATGTCTGACCAACGTCGGATTTTATCGCCCATGGACTCATCACTGACGGCAGCAGTTTCAAATCTGCAACGGTCAGTGCCCCCTCCTTCTGACCCATCTACACCCCCTCTCCCATACCTGTCCAGAGCACACGCTGACACACAAGATTATGCACGCCAACAGACACAACCTGCACACCACCACCACCTAAGTGTAAGCGCAGATCTCCTGGCACACAATATCAGAGGGATGCAGGCACACCGACAGGGACTGGGGTCAGACGGCAGGCACGCAGCCACAGACACCGTACACCCAACCAACAGCCCTCTACCTCCACTCCCAATGTGTCTCAGGGTGCAGGTTGTGGTCTGGCGGAACTGGCAGCATTGTGCAGCGCTGAATTTGTTTCCACCTTTGGTGCTGCACAAGCCACTGAGGAGGATTCCTCCACCCTGCACCCACAGCACCTAACCTTCCCTCTACTGTCCCTGCAGTGCCGGCCCCTGACCAAGATGATGCCCCCACGGGTCAACAACCCTTTAGCTCCATCATGTGCAGGCAAGATTGGGGTCGACAACCTCCGCTTCGTCCCCCAACCAGACTTTACTATGGACTGGCCATTGGCCTTGTTTTTTGACAGGACTCATTCTTTAAATCATTTTTGTTTGGAGCTGAATAAAGCATTTTATTTTTCATTCAAAACTATTGCATTTCAGGTACTTGCTTTAGGTGCTGTGTGCCTAGGAGTTGATGGCATGGTAATGTTTTGGGATTGTGAAATATGTCTATTGTATGATGTAAATGAGGAGGACCATGGTATCCATGTGCCATCACAATGTTGCAGCAATTAATCTTTGGTTGTGTGTGTTCAGTTTGCCTACAGACATTGTCCCAAGGAGTGTCCCTTCCTCAGTTATACAATGAGAACTACACTACAGACAGTTGCATAATTGTTGTGCTGACATGTGTGCGTATTCCCTATGTTGTTGACCGTTCCCTTCAGCAATGGCCATGTCTGCTCACAGATGACTACTGCTCATTAGTCTGTGCCATCCATGCTACTCACTGTACTTGTGTTTGAGTATGTAGAAATGCCTTCATGTACACATTCACCCTTTTTCTCAATATGCAGATGTATATCACAGCCTTACCCTTATGTTTGGATTTGTTCTGCAGGGTATTTGTGCACATGACTCACAATTTTGTGCATTGTATCTAAGGGATTTCAACCATATTCCTTCCATGAGCGAGTCCATGTTGGTGGTCTGACCCGCACCTGGACATTCATATCAGCCCAGGGATGTACATGACAGTGTCCGTTCCCTTTTGCTGTCTTTGTTTGTAGGGCTGTTACATGACTATACACTATTGTGTCATGATGGTAGGGTATGTAGGTTGCCTGCAACCTCCATGGGTGGGTATGCATGTGGGATCTGATATCACACCCACATGTGGTGTGTCACGGAGTGTGTGACAGAAATCCATGCTCCGTGTAGTTGGACACTGCTGTAAGTGATGTGTTGCTATGGCACTACCAGGACTCTCACAGGTTAGAGTTGTAAACATACTCCCATGTACTTGTGGTATGATGATGAAATGCCCCCCCTATAACTGAGCACTGCTGGGGGTCCTCTGCACCCAACACCATACTGTTGGCCTATGCTGTGAGTCCTCTGCACCCACCCCCATACTGTTGGCCTATGCTGGGATTCATATCCACCCACCTCTTCTATATCTGGGCACTGCTGGGGGTCTTCTGCACCCACCCTTCCTATGTCTGGGCACTGCTGGGAGTCATATACACCCACCCCTCCTATGTCTGGGCACTGCTGGGAGTCCTGTGCACCCACCCCTCCTATGTCTTGGCACTGTTAGGTGTCCTCTGCACCCACCCTCCTATGTCTGGGCACTGCTGGCACGGCTGGGAGTCATATCCACCCACCCCTCATATGTCTAGGCAGTGCTGGGAGTCATATCCACCCACCCCTCCTGTGTCTGGGCACTGCTGGGGGTCCTCTGCACCCACCCCTCCTATGTCTGGGCACTGCTGGGAGTCATATCCACCCACCCCTCTTATGTCTGGGCACTGCTGGGAGTCATATCCAGCCACACCTCATATGTCTGGGCACTGCTGGGAGTCCTGCGCACCCACCCCTCCTAAGTCTGGGCAATGCTGGGAGTCATATCCACCCACCCCTATTACATCTGGGCACTGCTGGGAGTCATACCCAGCCAGACCTCATATGTCTGGGCACTGCTGGGAGTCCTGTGCACCCACCCCTCCTAAGTCTGAGCACTGCTGGGAGTCATATCCACCCACCCCTCCTATGTCTGGGCACTGCTGGGAGTGCTGTGCACCCAGCCCTCCTATGTCTGGGCACTGCTGGGGGTCCTCTGCACCCACTCCTCCTATGTCTGGTCACTGCTGGGAGTCATGACCACCCACCCCTCATATGTCTGGGCACTACTGGAAGTCCTGTGCACCCACCCCTCCTATGTCGGGACACTGCTGGAAGTCATATCCACCCACCCCTCCTATGTCAGGGCACTGCTGGGAGTCACATACAGCCACCCCTCCTATTTCTGGGTGCTGCTGGGAGTCCTGTGCACCCACCCCTCCTATGTCTGGGCACTGCTGGGTGTCCTCTGCACCCACCCCTCCTATGTCTGGGCAATGCTGGGAGTCATATCCACCCACCCCTCCTATGTCTGGGCACTGCTGGGAGTCATATCCACCACACACTCCATGTCACGCACCGTACCCCAACATTATTGATGTGTGTGCGGCTCTTATCACTATTGCACTGGTGTCATACGCTTGCGTGAGACGCACCGTACCCCAACATTATTGACGTGTGTGCAGCTCTTGTCACCATTGCACTGGTGCCATACGCGAGCGTGTGCATACCATACCCCAACATTTATGGCGTGTGTGCGCATCGCGTGACCCGCACGGTACCCCAACATTCATGGCGTGTGTATGGCTCTTGTCACTATTGCACTGGTGATGTAGGCGAACGTGAAACTCACCGTACCCCAACATTAATGATGTGTGTGCGGCTCATAGCACTATTGCAATGGTGATATACGCAAGCGTGTGACACACCGTACCCCAACAATAATGACGTGTGTGCGGCTCGCAGCACTATTGCAATGATGCTATACGCGAGCGTGTGACGCACCGTACAAGTGCACTTCCGTTGTTGAGGTTTTTTGTACTCACTGTATGCGCCGTCGTCGGTTTCTGTGCACCAGGTCGTAGGCGCACAGGACTGGGATGACACGGCCGAGGGGGTTCATGGCGTGTCTGTTGCGTACCGGGGTGCGGTTTGGGCCGGACTCTGCTTTTACAGCTGTTTTCAGCTCCCATAGCAGAAGGGTCGTACGGAGTGTCGTCGACATGGATCGTACTTGCTGGGCCGGTAACTGCTGCCTGTTTACGGATGGACAGCGCGTACTACGTGACATGGATATGCATCGTATGTATACTTTTTGTCGTATGGTGTTTGGTACGGTTCGCACAGAGATGTGCTTTGGGTTGGGATCGTAGTTGGTCATACGTACGGAGACGTACAGGGTTTATGATTTGTACGGGAAATGCGCTCTGTACAAATGTTCGTGGGGGATTTTACCGGATCTGAATTGGCCCCATGGTGTCACTTTCAAAATGTCAATATTGTCGATAGGAAGTCACCTATTTATTTATTTATGGGATTTTTAGGGCGCAACTAATACCCTAAGGTGTCTAGGCGCAGCAAATACTCAGGATTACAGCACCAATCAGAGCACGTTCTCATTGATTGAAAAGCCAAGTCTTCAGTGATTTGCGGAAATTAATAAGGGTGGGAGCAGTTTTAATGTGCAAAGGGAGTGAGTTCCAAAGCACGGGAGTTGTTACCAAGAATCGTCTGTCACCCCAAGTAGCCGTTCTTGTCCGGGGGACGGTCAAAAGATAGCTAGCTGCTGATCTTAGATTCTTTTTGGGGATGTACACCTGAAAAGCCTTTTTTTAAAACTTCGGTCTTGTCTGGTGAATGGCCTTATAGGCTATGCAAAGAGCTTTAAATTTGATCCTGCTTTCGACCCTTAACCAATGGAGAGGGCGTATGGCTGCAGAAGTGGAATGTCGCCTAGGGATGTTAAGCAGTATCCGTGCTGCCATGTTTTGGACGGACTGAAGTTTGTTTAAGATATATTTGGGTGTACCAAGAAAGAGAGCATTTCCATAATCTAATTTTGAAAATACTAGGGTGGTAACTAGCGTTTTTCCTACAGATACTGGTAAATACGGCAAGAGTTTTTTTATTTTCTTCAGTACAAAGAAAGCAGCCGAGACCACCTTGTTAACATGGCATCCAAAAGATAACCTGTTATCAAAAATCACTCCCAGATTTCTGACCTTAGTGGCTGGCACCGGGGGGGGGCCATCTGACTGGGCCACCATGTGTGAGACCATTCTGGGGAAATTGTGCCAAAGGTCATAACCTCAGTCTTCTCCGCATTATTTAGGTCACCTGCAGTCGAAGGAGGGTCGCAGACCAACACCTGAACACATAGCTGCTATTACTAATATGCCTGTTCCTAAGAGCCAATATGAGGTACGAGCGTTCATTGGTAGGACCTTGTATTGTTGACACTGGATCCCTAATTATTCCTTACTAACAAAACCCTCCTCTACCTGACCACCAAAGACATGCATGAACCCCTGCCTTGGACAGCTGCATGCCAGCACGCTTTTGAGCAATTAAAGGTTGCACTTTGCTCTGCTCCTGTTCTTGGTACTCCTGAATACCAGAAGCCTTCTGTGTGGTCTACGTACACGAGGCAGGTAGTTGTGCACTTTCTATTCTAACACAGGGTTTCGGTGGTAAGCAGAGACCCTGCACTTATTTCTCTGCTATTCTTGATAACGTCGCAATAGTTCTCCCAAACTGCCTGTGAGTTGCCGCGACCGTGGCAGTTTCTATCAGACAATTGGCAGGGCTCGTCCTTGATTCTGAACTCAGAGTAATGGTACTGCATGTTGTGGATATGCTATTGAATAATACATACACGCAGCACCTTACTAGTGCACGTCTGACTTGATGTGAATTGACCTTGCTTGCTCCGCACATTGCCATCAAACAATGTGCTACCCTAAACCCAGCCACGTTACTACCCCTCTCTTCAGAAAAGAAGAACACTGATGTCCATGAATGTTCATTTCGTACCAAGGATGAAATGAAAGGACATGTAGAACTGACTGGTGTTCCCTTATCTGACCCCCAAGGGGAACTATAGGTCAATGGCTCTTGTTTCAAAGTACCACATGGCACTACCACTGCAGCTTATGCTATCACAACATTACACACTGTAGTTGAGACATCTCGTGTCCCATACTAATCGGCCCAAGCTGCAGAGTTGGTTGCCCTCCTTGGGGCTTGTGAGTTGAGTGAGGGACTGACTGTCAATGTCTACACCGACAGCCAGTAGGCCTTTGGGGTGGCCCAATAATTTTGTGCGCCTCTGGGCAGAGAGGGGGTTCTTGACCTTGCATGGGTTGCGAATACAAAATGTTCCATTGATACATAGACTATTGTCAGCATTGACCCTTCCTGACATGTTGGCAATAATGAAATGTAACACTCAAAAAGCTGTGACAGATAATGTTGGTAGGAGAAATGCGGTTGCAGATCAGACAGCTAAGGAGACAGCTAGATAAAAGATGAAAAAGATGTTTGTGGCAGGTCCCGCTAGGTGGGTTCCAGACAATGGAATGTTCGAAGACACATCAGAAAACGTCAGGGAAATACAGAGTGAGGCGACCGTAGATCAACTGGCATTTGGATGAGGATGGGTGCTGCACTGACATGTCTGGGAAACAGAGATGGTTGCTAACCAACGCCTATGTGCTCCCTGTTGTTACCATGACCCACAGCTGAGCACACATTAGTGCCAAAGGAATATGTAAGCTACTGGACCCAGAATGGCAGAACAATGATATCTCTAAGGTAGACACTCATCTAGTGAAACACTGCATTACCTGTTTGAAACATAATCCTGGAAAAGGTACTCCCGCAGGTAACTTTGCACCGCCTTCCTTCCCATTCAAGCTTCTCCAGATGGACTTCATTGAAATGGAACAAGTTAACAATTTGAAGTCTGTGCTAGTAGTGATCTGTGCATTCAATAAATGGATTGAGGCTTACCCCTCTAAGGAGAATACGGTCATGGTGAAGTAGAAGGCACTCTTAAAAGCGTTCTTCCCGAGCTATGGATTGCCACGTGTGATCTGGAGTGATAATGGAAGTCACTTCAATTCAAAAGTCATTGAATTGGTCTCAAAGGCTTGCATATTAAGCAGCGATTTCATGCAGCGAACAACCCTCAGTCAACAGGTTTGGTTGAGAAGTACATTGGTACTCTCAAACTGAGGTTAGATTCAAGAAAGCACAGGTTTGCGATGGCCAGATGCTCAAATCATGGCTTTGTTATCTACCAGAGTGACAGCGCACTCTAGAACAGGGTTGTCCCTGTACAAAGTAGTCTTCAGGTGCCTCGCCAACGTCTGGGGCGTCCCAAGATCCAAACGCTTCTCGAGATAAAGTACCCCTGTTTGTGGACTATTTGTATGAGTTAACTAAAGATCTCTGTTCTATTCACCAACAGATTCACGCCAGGCTGCAACCAGTACCAGAGGGGCCTGTGCATCAACTACAGCCCGGGGATTTCGTGCTGATCAAGAATTTGCAACAATAGAACTGCCTGGAGCCAAGGCGGAACTGGCCACTGCTTGTCCTGCTCACCACCCCCACCGCAGTGAAGCTTGAAGGCCAAAAGCACTGGGTGCATGGATTGCATGTTAAAAACAATTCCCTCTACCACTTCCGTATGACCGGTGGGTCCTCGACAGCATAGCTGACCAGGAACGGAAGTGAGTGCCCCATTTCGTTCGGTTCTCTAATGCCCAATTGAGGTGGGTGCAGACAGACAAAGAAAGTGACACTGCTTTGCCTGAGGCAGTTCCCCCAGAGGTAAGGGCTGCCCCGGATACTCCCACATCTGGTGCACAAGAGGCTGAGTCTCAATGCCCACCTGACCCTAAGTTTTCCCCCCTTTTTGTTGACGAGACAGTGCCTGGAGTCACTTTGTATAACCTGAAGCCCCAAAAGATGCCTGCATTAGATAAGAGTGAGCTACACTGGTGAACTGCCGCTGACACTGGACAGGATCGTTGAGGTTGCCCAGGAGAGAAGGTGCCTTATCCTGAAAGAAGAGGTTTTGTTTTCCAGCAAGGGATGTGATCACGCAGCTCCCCAGAGGGAGTGCTTCATAGCACCGTTGTTGATGTACAATAGGAGTCTACCAGTGAGGCTCTGAAGGACAATGGGCTACTTGTGCCCCTCTGGTCGGTTGTATTTTGTGGCTCCGATTTCCTATGGTTTCTTTCTACTTACCCATTTGGCCATGCAGTTGTGAAGGAGCAACAGCCCCTGGTGCCTCCTCCTTTATGACAGAATGGTCCTGTGTGGTCTAGTTGGTCTACTGGGAGTAGGGTAGTAGTGGTAGTGGTCCTTCTCATAGTAACAATAACACTATTCAGGGTGGTGTGGTATTTAGAAGAAAAGCATCCTGTACACACTTTGATAGGGAGTACCCCGACTCCACCTGTGCATTTGTTACTTACACTGGCCCGGCATAAAGAGAGACATAGACAGACCTATGTCGAGAATGCTTTCCTGCAGATGCTTCATCAGGTACACAGTAGCCCTGGGCAAGTACTATGCTACGCTTGCGTAGTTTGCGAAGTTTGCGGTACTTCGCACTACGCAAATTGCATGTAGCACAGTGCAAACACGCGTAGTATAGTGTAGCTGTCATTTTTTGCTTGCTCGCGGTCCTCAACATCAAGTTAGCGACTGCGAGCGAGCAAAATGACATCCCGGCGAGACATTTTCCTTGTTCGCGATCATCAACATCAAGTTGCCGATCGCGAGCGTGGAAAATAAACCTACTGGCGAGATTCTCAATGCGGGGAGGTCAGGTTTCTCATTGCAAGTGGTTGCGTATGATCGCGACTGCTTGCAATGAGAAAATACCAGTCCGCATTGAGAAAGCTGCCGCTCGAGTAGAAATCTATTCGAGCAGCAGAAAACGACCGCTTGCACTGTGCAAGATGCAGTTTGCACTGATTGCACAGTGCAGACAAGCATCAAACACTGTGCAATCAGTGCGAACAGCATTTTGCACAGTGCACTATGCAGTTCGCATAGCTACACTTAGCTCCAGTAGTGCAAAGTGCACTTCACATAGCTACGCATAGCGCTATTACGCAAACTACGCCCAGGGTTAATACACAGTACCATCCATGCCACGAATTGCTGGGTACGTGGGTAACTCACCTCAGTTATGAACAAGAACCATTTGCTAGTGTTATTATCCCTATCATATTTAGGTAGTTGTGAGGCCAGGTTACAGTTGCTTTTCATGGTTATTATGCACTATCATGCTGACGCTATAAAAATGTTACAGGCTGATTGCGAAGCAGTGTTGGCGTATATAGTGGTACACCAAGGATATACACCTGGGGAAGATGGCAAAGAGAGTGCCCTACATCCAGATGCTTGTATGAACATTTTTAAAGCTACTTAAAATGTAACATGGTTGCAAAATGAAATGCTAGATTTCCAAGGATTCAATGTTACCGAATACTTTACATTTTTCCAGGAATGAAATATCACTGAAGGCAATGCCATGTCTGTCCCTGTGATCAACACAGAAGCAAGTTTCTATGTGGAAAGTTCAGGGAACATTCCAGTAGGACAGAGCAGTTGTAACTACACATACGATTGAACACTACTAGTAGCCCACCGTTGGTTACACCTCCAAATGTATATTTCGTCTGTGAGGAAGAGGGTTTTACGTGGCTTCCCCAGGGATGGTCTGGCCAGTGTCATGTCACTTTCCTTCTTCCCCCTGTTTACATTGCACCGTCTATTTATCACAAAGATCTTAGGCTGCAATGCAAGGATCTATATTTGCACTGGGTCAAAAGAGTAGGCAATCCAGAGTACATAGATCAAACAGATACTTCCTAAAGCAATTTACCGACATAATGAAAGGTATTCTACCTTTCTGGGGCCCCCTTGTTCAATAGTCTTAATATTCGTTGCCTTGCGGGGTAGTTCGAGGGAATTATTGATGCTACTGCAGGTATACTGACTAATATTACAGTTGAGCTTCAGGCTACAAGACTTGTTGCTCTTCAAAACCGTATGGTTTTAGATGTCATTCTTGCTGATAGGGGTGGAGTCTGCTGTGTCATCGGCAGCAGCTGTTGTGTGTACATTCCTGATTACGCACCTACTGTATACTCTGCAATACAGAAATTACACAGGTTTGCTTCAGATATCCATCAGGATACTGGTTCATGGTCCCTCACAGGGTGGTTTTGTGGTCTGCTGACATCATGGGGTTGGAAGATACTACTTTTCCTAGAAACAATCGCAGGTGTCATCTGTACTTGTTGCTTATGTATTAATTGCCTTCCTGGCTGTTGCACCTATTGTGTGAGTAAGCTCACCACTACCCCTAAATTGCCAGGACGTGATAATAAGGCCTCCACAATGATGATGCAGGATATCCAGGACATGATGCTCATTGATGAAGGCATTATTTAACACTAAGTGGATTTTGATACTCATGTGCTGCCTTATTCTCCCTTGTAACTATGCATTTTCTTTCTTCCCCCTTAGAAGTGCAAAGACCCTACCGGAAAGCCTTAATAAAGCATTTAGTCAACCATGCTAAAAGAAGGGTCTGATAGGTTTGAAAATCCCATTCCTGCAAATTACTCGTTTCATGCTATATTAGGTTAGCAGTGTACGGCTAAATAGACACCATATGTATTCAACATTATGCAACCCACTGATTTATCCTGGTAATGTATAAGCTTCAGTTAGCAAGTGTGACTCCATTTTGTATTTTGAATTCCCTAATAGGCTGCTTAGGTTGTAGCTGAACTAGGCCTTACTAGTCATATTGTTTGCCTCAGCAGAATACTGTATTTCGATATTATTTTCTCTTCTGTTCAAGGCTGTTTCCCGACTGACTAATGTATGGGCCAATTTTTCCCTTACATACCTACCCTAGTGGGTAGTCCTACTCCCACGTTAGGAGATGTTGAGACTCAACGCAGTAACCTTGAATTATGCATAGCATGTACCCATCTGGCAGGTGGTGGCCCATTCTTCTGTGCCTCCTTTGTTTATGTACGGCCAAGGCCAGTAACTTTCCACTGTGGGCGTGGTTGGAGACTTCTTGGGAGGAATGATTACTCATTGCAAACTGTTTGGGGGGTCAGTCCCCTGGCAGACATCTTAGGGTGCAGGTCAGATTGGAATCCTCTGCAGAGTATTGCTAATAAAACGTGTTTGTATTCTCTTGTGTCTAACTAACTCTTCATTCTTGGGAAGGCATAGCAGATGGTTGTTAGTAACCCGAGTGGCCCCTAAGGGACACTTGCTTCAACTTTATTAATTTTATCATTAAATTCACAAGGCTGTAACTACCCAATCATTATAACATTTGCACAGAACTTATGCACCCATCTAAACACCCACTTATATCCCATGCGGTCATTGAACTACTGGGGAACACACTTGCACTAATGAAACACTCAGGCTCTACTCATGTAATTACGTAGAGAATACCATTGTAGTAAACCTGTCACCCACATTGTCAAAAGACTACATATTCCTCAGTAAAACTTTCAAATACATGAGTTTGTGGTTGAATACATCAATACTCTCTGGATGATTGAATGAGTGCATCTGTAGTGCCTAGGTGATTCCCGGAGGATAAAAGTAGTGCTTAGATGATTCTCTATATCATAACTCCATGAGTCATTCCATATCTGCATACTTAGTGCCTGCGTGTTTGCAGGAGTATACCATTAATATCTGGGTGTTGGGATGAGTGCATGAGTAGAGCCTGAAAGATTTGACAAGTGCATGTCTAATGCTTCAAAAAATCTATACATGCATAGACACTGATAGGATGATTAAATGAGTGCAACTCTAGTACCTGGCTAATTGCAGGAGTGCATACATATTATGTAGGTGATTTATACAGTGCATGGATTGTGCATACACAATTGTTTATGCCCATGCATGGCACCTAGGCTATTGGATGAGTGGATGAATAGTGCTTCAGTGTTTGGCTACTACCCATTTCTTTTTAGTTGACTGAACAGTTAGTGCCTAGATACTTGCATAACTAGATGGGTAGTGCCTGGACAATTGAATAAGTGCATCAGAAGTGCCTTCCTAATTAGATGAGTGCATGACTAGTGTCCAAGTGACTGCATGATTCCATTGTTACAGCTTGAGAGATTGGATGAAAGTAAGTATACTTTTAGGGTGATTGTATTAGTGCAAGACTATTGGCTCATTAATTAAAAGACTGCATAGGCACTGGATGAGTGATAGGTTTACTACAATTGTACTCTCAATGTAATTACATGAGTGCATGAGTATTTTTATTTATTTATTTTTACCATTTATTAAGCGCACTGTTACCAGGCAGGTGTCCTGGCGCTGAAATGATATGCTATCTCCATGCGATGTTAGTCCCTATAGATTGAAAAGCCATGTTTTAATGTTCTTCCTAAATGTCATTAGGTCAGTGCTTTGTTTTAGGGGGAGGGGCATTTTATTCCAGATACCAGCTGCTCCGGAGATAAAACTGCGACCTCCCCATCGAGCTTTCCTAATACGATCAGTCTTGACAAGCCATTTATTGGATGATCTTAAATGTCGACCTGGCTTGTACAGCTGGAAGTGTTGTTGAAGGAAAGACGGACCTAGTCCATTCACTGCTTTGAACACTATGCACAGTGCTTTGAACATCATACGTTTCCGTACTGGGAGCCAGTGCAATTTGCTCAGTTCCCCAGAGACGGAGGCAAACTTGGGTAGACCTGTAATTAAGCGGACAGCAGCATTTTGCAGCGTCTGTAGCTTGTTCAAGATCCCTTGCTGTGCTTGTAGATACAGACTATTGCAGTAATCGAGGCGTGACAGCACTAATGCTGTCACGACAGTTTTCCTGCTGCTACTGTAGAGGAAGGGGAGAATTTTCCTTATTGTTTTTATTATCCAGTGGACCGAGGATGAGAGGGCATTGACTTGTGCCTTAAAAGTAAGTTGATTGTCAATGAGTATCCCTAGATTTTTTACTGTCGTGGCAGGTATGGGAGGATCTCCCATTTCTTGAGGCCACCAGTTGGGGGTCCATAAGTTGGTCTCATTGCCAAAGAGAAGAACCTCTGTCTTCGAGGAGTTCAATTTAAGGCAATTCCTAGCCATCCATGAGCTTACTGCGGTCATACAGTCCTGAAATCTTGCTGCTGTTCCCTCCTCTCGACCCGGGAGCAGAGATACCACAATTTGTGTATCATCTGCATAAGATGTAAGTTCAAAGCCAAATGACCGAATTACCGGGGCGAGGGAGGAGATGTATATATTAAAAAGGGTGGGGCTCAGGGAGGAGCCCTGAGGAACCCCTCCTGGGAGTGTGAAAGGAGTGGATTCAAAATCTCCCAGGGCAACCACCTGAACTCTGTCCGAGAGGAAAGATTTCAGCAAGCTCAGCGCAACTCCCCGTACTCCGCAGCCCTCAAGGCGGTCCACCAAAATACTATGGTGGACCGTATCGAAGGCCGCGGACAGGTCGAGAAGCACCAGGACCGCCCGTCCGCCCACATCCATCACCTTCCTAATTTCTTCCGTGGACTTAATGAGGGCAGTCTCAGTGCTGTGGCCCTCCCTAAATCCATGTTGCGCCATGTCAAGCCCCCGAGAGGATCTGAGGAAGTCACAGAGCTGAGCATTCATGGCCCTCTCAATAAGCTTGGCCGGCAATGGGAGTCTAGCTATGGGCCGGTAACTATTGGGATCTGAGATCTGAGATCTGAGTAGAGCCTGAGTGTGCCTGTGTGTGCCTCAGTATTTCAATGCCTGCATGGGTTTTATGTGGGTGGTTACATGGCTGTATAGGTTCTGCGCAAATGTTATAATGATTGCATAATTACAGCCTTGTTAATTGCATAAGTCAATAGTTATCAACTAGGTGATTAGAAGCATGTAAACATACTGCAGACATATTCCAATGACTACATAGTTTCTGCCTCCCTGATTGCAAGATTATATTTGTAGTTTCTGGATAATTGAATAACTCCATGGATAATGAATCACTGATTTGATTACTGCCTGGGTAGTTGCTGGGTGTTTCAATGAGTGTCTGAATACTGCCTGGCTGACTGAGAAAGTACCTTCATTGCTGTTAGATACATATCAGTTGTCAGTATATATCTGACTCATTGGTTATCCCTTCTGTTAGTATCAAACTACCCGTTTTATTGTATGCATGCTTTACTTCTGAGCTATGTGTCAGTGAAAATCTAGTTATTACACTTGATATATAATTGCATACATGGCCCTCTAGAAACATACATTGATTTTTTACTGAGCATGCACATGCATCAGTAAGGTTCTAAAACGGAAAAAAAAACAATTTGAAATGTTTCAAAGCACAAAACATATTGCAAATGGCGTACCTACATAATATCTTAAATATTTCTTCTGTTTCTAAAATATGTATTCAGCATATCTCATACTAAAGTTCAACTCAAAATGAAGCTAGCACAAACAATTTCGAGGCATTCTCCACTAATAATCCATTCAGTGCTCATGACAGAATGGTTCTGTCATAAGCACCAGTGCTTCTGTGCTCATGGCGGAACCAAGCTGCCATTTGCACACTTACACAAAATCCATCTGCTGTAAAGAGCAGAGGGATTTCCTTTTTTCCTTTTTGCTGTGGAAGGTGGAGAAGAGCTTCCCCAACCTCCAGAGGCATTTATTTTTGGAGTTTTCCTTGTAATGACGATTGTGCGCATGGCCCGCTGACATCATTACACTGAAAACTAAACTGAAACTTAGTTTCAGTTTCACTGTTTCGGTGCTCATGGGGCTATCTCAGCCCCTGAGCACCAAAACACACAGGAGAGGTATCATTGGAAAGGGGAGAATCAAAGTTCAGGAGTGGGCGGCTGCCTAGAATGGGCATGCCAATGCACCCACCATCCCCAAAAAATGACACTGACTTTATTTCCCCCCAGGAGGAAGACGGGGAAATAGCCCCTGATCCGCTACCCTGCGGGGCAGAGGGCCCACAGGCACCAGGAATTAAGCTGGCTTCATCATATGTACGGTGGGGGCTGCTCAGAATGGGCATACCAATGCATACCCCCAAAGAATAGCCACAGTATTTCAGTCCCCCTTTATCTGCACCCCCCCCCCCAGGAAGGCAGAAAGCCCACTAGGCACTGACCTTTATTTGCAATGTTGCTAGATGTGGATTTTGGGCCTTAGCGCAGCTGGCACTTGGGGAAACCTAGCAAACCTGTACATTTTTTAAAACTAAACACAAAAGGGAATCCAGTATAGGGTGACTTGTATGCCTCTCACCAAGTTCTGTTACCCAGAATCCCTTGCCAACCTCAAACTCACATGCTGGGTGGGTGGAAGAGTGTGGCTCCCTGCAGATTCAAGAATATTCCATCACAGAAATGTGAGAAAAGTTAGTTTTTTGACACAGTTTGAGGTTTGCAAGCGATTCTGGGTAACAGAAACTGGTGAAAGCCACACAAGTTACTTCATCTTGGATTCCCCTGTATGTCTAGTTTTCATAAAGGTATAGGTTTGCTAGGTTTCCTTTGTTGCTGGCAAAGCTAGGGTCAAAATTCCCCAGCTAGGCACATTGCAAAAAAAGGGTCAGTTTTCACTGGACAAATATTAAGTGTCCACACATTGTGTGTTGGGACGTTTCCTGTAACAGGCATGAGGAGGACTATCCACATAAGTGAGGTAGCATTTTTATCAGGAAACACAGAATCGTAGAACAAGTGTCATTACCAATTGACTTTCTTTGCATTTATGCCTTTCAAATGTAAGATCAATTGTAAAAAATAAGCCATTTAGAAACATTACCTTTAATTCACATGCTTGTATGGGCACCCACAATTTTGGAGATGTGCAAATAACCACTATATATTTTGTTCATATTTCAGAAATATATAGGGTACCTTGGTACCTATTTTTCACACTTTATATTTTACCTAATGAATTGCTATATACCTGCCACACAATGAAAACCCATTGCAAGACGCAGCTCAGTCATTGCCTCTGGATTCCTCAGGTTATTGGTGAACATACAAGTTCTATATATCCTGCAATCAGAAGGTTCCAGCAGTTGTAATAGTGTATTGCTTTAACAATCTGTCATACTTAGAAGAAGTTACATGGGAAAACATTGGACCAAATGGCTATTTTATTCAACTCAATTTTAATATTTTTTTATTGTCAACTGTTAGGTTTTATTTAAAAATAATTGATGGATCTACACAAATTACCCCTTTTTGAATATAGAACTTTTTGTACCTTTCAGAAATGTATAGCTTTCCAGGATCCATTAATGCTTTCACATCCATTTCTACCACTTACTAGAAGGAGGTTGACAGCACAAAAAATAGTAAAATAGGCAATGTCCCAGTAAAATGCCAAAACTGTGTAGAAAATTAGTTTTCTGACAAATTATCTGCCTGTTCCTAAAAGCTGAGAATATGGTGATTTCAGTGCCACAAACACCTTTTGTATACCATTTGCAAGCAAATAAACAGACGCTTTCTTCTGCTGCACATTTTTCCCATTTAAAAAAATGTGGCTTTATTTTGCCTAATTGCAAAGCATGTTTAAATTCATAATATGTATTAGGTTTCATTAAAAACAATCTATCAGACCTATTTCCCCATTTCATGGTTATTCAGGACATCGCAATGGCGTAGACGAGCACGTCTTTCCTATAAAGTGAAAATATGTGCCCACACATTGCAGTATTCTACACGCTAGAGGTTTATTACTGTACCCTTCAAACTCAAGTTTTTCTTCTGTATTTCTAGAACAACCATCCCAAAAATCTTTTTTCCATTTTAGCAATGAGGCGATCCCTACGGGTACATCACGAACGCAGAAAGCAAAAGAAGGAATTTAATAGCCACCACCGCATAACAAAAATTAATAACTATATGATTAATTCTAACCATCAAAGTAGATACTGACTATGTATGTAAATAACCTTATAAAAACATTAATCAATATCTCTATAATAATTCATACTAATTATTAATTGATATATTTCATCTCATCCATCATTGACATTTTAAATCAGGGGCTAGTGCCCAATACTATATTATGCTCCAAAGACCACATCTTTATTAGGCCTGATACCGTGAGTACCATGGGTAAACATTATTTACATAAAACAGCAATTATAACGTTGTTGCCTCACACTTGGCCTCGCCTCGATATAGATCATCAATGTTGCGAGTACAAAGGACCACATTTCCAGACATTTCTTTGGCATACTGCATCGCGAGCACCTGCTCCTCCCACCGACCCATAAGCAAATTAGCATAGCTGGGGGTGAAGCAGGTGCCCTGATATATATAGGCAATATAAGCAAATAGTAGAAAGAAGGCATTGAAGAAGAAATCAGTTAAACACACAATATTAATCAGGCCATTTTCTTTTATCACTATATTCTTTTATTCTTTTTTACCTGAAAACAGGAGCTCAGCCAAAGCGTTTCACCTTTTCACAGACTTCTTCAGGATTGCAATTTGCAAATAAATACAGATATAAGAAACACAATATTTGTATCATGTTAAAACATGCTGCAAATTGCAACATTTTATAAATAGAGATGTGTTAAATACACTATTTAAGCAGCAAAGACCACAACATAATGCATAAAGTTGCAAGGTTTATACAAAAGTATAAAAAGATCACTATCCACAAAAGGAAATGAATGATGAATTTCAACTTAGATGGCTAAAAGATCAAAAAATGTGTATTTAACAGGTCTTAATCATTAACACAATATCAAAAGAAAAAACATGAAGTGCAAAGCAGCATTTCTCTAGCGCTATGCATGCAAAAATACATATCTCAACAATATATAAAGACACACGCCTTCATGGATATGCAAACAAAAAAATACAGGTAATCACAGATTAAAAAGAAGGGGAAAAATAAACTAAAGAAATGAATGAGAGAAAAAAACAAAATGTCAATTACCCCAGATCTACTACAGAGGCCACATTCAGTACCAAAAATGGCTTTACAAGAAGAATAAATAAAAAACGTCCTCACAGGATGTTTATCCATATTCATTACATGAATCAATTCAGAAAACATCCAAAAATAGAATATAGTCCTGCGTTTCTGCAAGCAACCATTCTAGGTACACTAGAATATCAAATTAATAATTAAAAGAAATTACCACATAAAATCATGAGCCAAACATTAGAAAAGAGAGAAAAATGTGATGTGTGGTAAGAGCAAGAAAGCCTAAGAGAATCACATAAAATCACACCAAATAAATGTGTGATTGCCAAAAAAAACAGGAAAGAAGTGCATATTTTTGAATTATTTGAATTCACTGTGTCTACCAGTGACATGAAAGTCCACCACCTTAAAAGTGGTCCTAGTGTACACCTCAAGAAGAAGATTTCCACCATGCATACTTGTTTTTACTCAAACTTGCACCTAATGTGCTATATTAGCTTTTCTCCAAGATTAGGAACTCGAATTACAATAAAGTCAGAGTGAAAGTTTGCAATAATGGTGCTCTGTCCAGAGTGAATACTTAAGTTGTCCAGGCTAAAATAAACAGTAACACAAATAATGACAAAAGCAATCAATTGGGACTCCTGCATCCTAAACAAAAATAACCCAAAATGTTCCTCAACAATACTAAATTGTTAGGATAACTCAGATTCATGTAATCATCATGAAATAGTGCCCGCCCTTTATATCCTACCCTTGGATTATAAACTGTTAAGCTCAAAAATAGAGAAACAAACACACCTTAACGAATCATTTCAAAATCTCAAGTCATTTTGACTTAAACAAAGAACAGGTTGTTTCATTTTATAACGTTTTTGTAATGCACAACATTTTGGACTAAATGATGTGCATCACACCCCAACTATTCTGAGCCAAGCATATCATATCTAGAAAAAAAGAAGAGTATTTCTAAGTACTGTCTAGCTGCCGGAGTGACAAAAACATTTTTTTTATGATCGTGAAGCAAAGTTTTAATATTTGATGCAGGATATTATATTACATGAAACTTAGTAGTAAATGTCAAATTACGTTCTCTCGAACTCAAATAAACACAAGAAGATAAAGAGCTCTTATGTACCCACAGAAATCGTTGCAATTGCATTACACAGCAACTTAGTTAGATACGTCTTTTATCTTTCACTTCAGACTCAATCATGTGACTGATAAAAAAGTACTCTTAAGTCTCCAAAGGACTCATCGCTGTTATGTTAAACTCACACAAACATACAGTGATAAGTGCTCCTCTGTGAGAAAGTGCCATCTTTCTTGCCTTGGAATGCCCCCACTTTTTTCTGAACTGCTGATGTACTTTGACTGAGTGTGCCCTGGGTCCCTGCCAACCAGGTAACCAGGGCCTGTGTTCCTTCCCTACAAAGAAAAGCTATGCTGAAACAAAACACCCAATTGGCATCTCTGGCCACCTGTCAGCCCCTAGTAAATGGTACCCTAGGTACCCGGGGCATGGTGACCAGAGAAGACCTCTGAGGGCTGCAGCACTTATTGTGCAACCCTCAGGGACCCTGTACCCTGGTACCCACCCACTGCTTTTGCTGGCTGAGTGCCTAAGTACGGAACTAAAGCAAGAGTCGACATGGCACACATCCCTGTGAGTCACGCCCACAGAACCCACTGCCCTGGCATACTTCAGCCACCCCTCTAGCTGGGTGCCCTATGCCAGAGGTGAGGGACCAGGTGCATGAGCCCTGTGCCCCTACAGTACCCCGGGGCATTCTTGGGCACTGTAAGTGCAGTGTTGCCATTTAAGAGTATATGGTGCTGGGGGGTTGTCATTTACCAACTCCACAGCTGTGGAAAAAGGGTAGGGCTATGACCTTTTTCAAGATTTGCCCGGCGCTAACCGCCTTTGTACCATTCAAATTACCAAGCAATGAGGCAGGCGCCGGAGACCAGAAGGCAGGAAACAGAAGTTTTATTCCGACGGAGCAGAACACATCAGATCAGACAACAAGGTATCGTCTCGAGGTGCTCTAACAGCCTCTCGGAGGCCTGGCCTCTTATACACTGGTTTATGGCATGTGACCTTTCTTTATTACAATCAGAACATTGTGAACAACAAGGAAAAAGACATCCCCGTAATCCTCGTGTCAATCCCACCCTCATACACTTCCACAATAGAGGTCCTCGACCTGCTGATAAGAGGAGGGGGGTCATCACGCAGCTGAGTATTCTGTCGATTCTTAGGATGTGTGCGCTTGATCATATCCCGGGGGGGTGGGGAGGTCTTGATCAATAGAGGGTCCTTTGAAGAAGAGTGACTTCATACAAAAAGGGGCAGTAAAAGATATCTCCCGGCTTAGGCGATGGCCTCGGACCTGTGTGGACAGCTGGACACGGGGGAAGGGGTCATCAAAGGAGTGGTATTCATGCCGCGTGGACAATCGAGCGCGGAGGGAAGGTTTATCAACAGAGGGGCATTCATGGGAGGAGAGGAGATGCTGGTCAGGCGCAGGCGTGACTCCCAAGGACAGGGTCATGCAGAAGGGTTATGCTCATAAGAGGGAGGGAGGGGGAGCCAGGGTGCGCGGAGGATGCCTGCTGGGTCAGAGGGGCGCGCTGGCGATCGATCGTGGACAGGGAGACCATGATACCTAAAATGGTTGTCGTGCACGTTGTACATGGGTGACAAGCTGGCGCAGATGATGTTCAGTTAGTAAACTAAAATTCCACAGTCCTCCCTTTTAACATGTCTCGCCAACTTGTCAGTTCGGATTTATCCCCATAAGGCCACGTATTTCTACTTCATAGAGGGGACTCATGTGCTCAGTTCGGAAGTCCAAAGTCTTTGGGCACATACAGTTAGAAACGAAGCTGCACAAGGAGGGTAGACATTGAATACCCAAGCAACACCCACATAATATCACAACAGGTATCAGTATGAAGGAAAACAACTTCCAACCCCAGCCCTTCAAAGTGTCCCAAAACCAGCTCCCAAGCGACCATCCTTCTTGTTCTTGGTGAACCTCCGAGGAAAGTCTGTGGAGGTGCTCAATTGCCTTGTAGACTGAAGGCGAGTTGTCAGGCACGTAGGTGCAGCAGCTAGATCCGATGATGCGGCATGCTCCTCCTCGGTCGGCTAGGACCACGTCTAGGACAAGGCGGTTTTGTAGGGTCACAAGGCGGACCGCCTGAAGCTCAGCCGTGTTGTTAGCGAGGATGCCAGCTGTGATGTTGATCGTTGTTTCTACTGCCTGGGTCAGGTGTCGGATAGCGCAGCTATTTGCCATTGGGCCCCACAGAGGAACAAGTCCCTTTGCTGCATCTAGGAACTGTGCTCCAGTGGAGTCGGCTTGTCCAATGTCATCCGCACGCCTCTGCCGGTGATGGTTGGCAGGGGCTACATATGTGGGGGGGGAGAACGAAGGCAATGTAACAGATACCCTTCCAACCTTTCGGGAGCCAGGTGTAAGCTTTGGTGCCACACACAAAGTACATGTTTGGAGAAGCAACAAAGGAAGGGGGGTCGGCTGAGTCCAAGGTTCTGATGATTCGGCAGGAACTGCGACCCACCGGCTGTGTTCCCTGGCCTTCGAGACACACAAGACCTGTGGCATTGATAACAGACAGAGCCACAGTCAGAGTGGCGGTAGTTTGTTTTTGCAGATGAGAGAAGGTGGTTCTGGCTGGATTGTGGAGCACCTGTACTTCGACTCGTTCTTTGGCTGGAATGTCTTTAAGGGATGTATGACGTTACAACGCATACTTTTACTCCGCATACCATTACAACGCGGTATTCACAACGCATACCACTACAACGCATAGCGCTTTGGGGTGCTGGATAGTGGTAAGTATAATTTACTATTCTAACTCCAGTCCCCGTGGACCCTAGGGAAGGTGTTGGATAGTAAATTAAACTTACCTCTTATCCTAGAGCGCCCCCCAGCGCCATGCGTTGTAATGGTATGCGTTGTAATGCCTGCGTTGTAGTGGTAGTGCGTTGTAAAAAATGCGTTGTAACAGGTGAATACCGTCTTTAAGGAAGGTGGCGCCCGTGAGCGCAGGACACAGGGCAGCAGAGGTCTTTCCAGTTTTGTTCAGCCAGAAACCAGAGTAGAAGTGCGACACTGTCTGGCTGGAGGTGGCGTTGTCCTTGTGGCTCTCTTGCATGAGGATCAACCAGGCGAGGCAAGAGCCGTGAACTGAGAAAGGAGAAGGGATGAAGGGGATGGAGTGTCCAGTGGCATGCGGGAGCAACCCGCAGATCCATTAGTTCGTAGCATTTGCAGCAAGGTTGTGTTGGTGCAACAGTTGCACGAAGGAATTTTTCCAGAATTCCCTGCGCCTTTCTCGGAGCTGAGGCGACAGAGAGATTAGGTGATGCTCTTTTAGGGGTGTTGGTTGTGCAGTAGGTAGCAATGCCTCATGAGCCGGTGTGCTTTCCTCCAGAATCCAGAAGGAGGTCATGAGGAGGAGGCAGAAGAGGAAGACAATAAAGAGGGCGATTGTCTTTGATTTGTGCAAGTTGTCAGTCTTTGGGTTTCTATAGTGGGTATTTCCTGTTGCTTCCATCATCTTCTTATCTGGCGCTTCCATCATCTTCTTATCTGGCGCTTCCATCACCTTCAAGGGGCTCGGTAGCGGGCAGAACCACAGACTTCGCTTAGCTTCTCTCCCGGCAACCCTTGGTTGTGCTTAGGTCACCGTTCTGAGATTCAACTTAGTCCGAGGCCTACTTAGCCGAAGCTCCCTCCTTTCGACGCAGGAAATACCCTTCTCTGGATGGCACAGTGGGATCAGAGAATTTTGCAAGTTCGAGTGCCTCAGTATCGGGATAACAGTTCAATGTCGGTCGGTCTTTGTTCAGGAGCTCTTCTTGGGTGTTGACGTTTTCTGTCGTGGCCAGGTTTGCAGAGACCTTCCGGCAGTGATGCGCGTGCAGCCAGTGCCTCTTCCCCTCCACTCGAAGCGCCGCCCGTGTGGTAATCAGCACTTGCCAGGGGCCCGTCCACCGGGGTTCCAGACTCTTGGTCCGTTGGAAATTTCGTATTAGCACGAAATCTCCCGGCTGGATGTCGTGGCCGGGGCCCCTGGAAGCATCGGGGATGGCCTGCTGCACCTGTTGATGAATGACAGACAACGTTTTAGTTAATTTGCACAAATAATCAGACAGTAGGACGTCTGGGACGTCATGAATGGAGGTTGGTTTGGGAGCAGTCCAGAGGTTCATCGGTCGCCCGAATACAACCTCGTAGGGGGTCAAATGATGTTTGGTGGGAGTGGAGCGCATCGATAACAATGCCAGTGGGAGGGCATCCGGCCATTTAAGTCCAGTGGTGGCCACTATTTTTGACAATTTCAGCTTCAGTGTGGCATTATGGCGTTCCACCAGGCCGGCGGATTGGGGGTGGAAGACCGCATGAAACCTTTGCTTCACCCCCAACCCCTTTAAGATTAATTGGATAACCTCAGCTATGAAGTGGGGGCCATTGTCGCTCCATAAAATTCGACAAAGGCCATAGCGAGGGAAGAATTCTTTCAGTAGTACTTTGGCAGTAGTCATGGCGGTGTTGTCACGGGTTGGATAGGCCTCTACCCATTTGCTGAAGGCACATACGATGACTAGTACATACTTCAAGCTTTGGCATCTCTCTAGTTGGATGTAGTCCATCTGCAGGACCTCAAAGGGGTGATTGGGGGTCCCAAACCCTCCCCGGGGTACCACAGTTCCTTTCCCGGGGTTGTGTTGCAGACAGATAAGGCACTGTTGGACTAGGCGTCTGGCTGAGTCGGGGATTTTGTCGTTGTGCCAGACTTTGGAAATGAGTTCGATCATGGGTGCGGATCCTATGTGCGCAGGGGAATGTGCCATCGTCAGTATGGGGATCAGATATGAGTCAGGTAGCAACCATCTGTTGGCATCCTTTGTTCGCCAGCAGCCCTCATCATCCTTCAAACCCACCCCCGCCCATTTAATCAGTTCGTGAGGGGTGCTGGCCGACTAGATGTCTCTGATCATTTCCCTTGTGTCAGCCCATTTCTCTGCTTGTGACCTGGTCACATACATGCGTGTCACCGTCCTATTCTCAGCTGTGGTTCGTGCAGTGATGTCGGCCAGTGCATTCCCCTGTCCGACTATGTCTGTCACCCTTTTGTGTGCCTGACATTTGATCACTGCTAGTCGTTTGGGGAGGAGAACTGCATCAATCAGGGCGGAGACTAGATCTCCGTGGAGGATAGGGGTGCCGTGGGACGTCAGGAATCCCCTCTCCCTCCACAGGAGCCCAAAATGGTGAACCACTCCGAAGGCATACTGGCTGTCTGTATATACGTTCGCAGTGGTCCCCGTGGCTATGATGCATGCTCGTGTGAGGGATATCAGCTCTGCTGCCTGGGCAGATCGTTGTGTGATGCAGGCTGTCTCAACTACTGTTCGGGCTGTCGTAACTGCATAGGCAGCTGAAGTGGTGCCATCTGGGAGTTTGATGCATGAGCCGTCTACCCATAGCTCTCCATCGGGGTCAGTGAAAGCAGTATCTCGGAGGTCAACTCTACTCCTAGTTTGTTCGTCCGTGAGGGTCACACAGTCGTGTATGGGGGGAACGTCGGGGTCATTTTCAGGCAAGGGCAACAATGTGGCAGGATTCAAAGTCGTGCATCTCTTTAGTGTGATGTGGGGTGCAAGTAGCGTCAGTTCGTACCCTGTCAGTCGTGCGCTAGTCAGATGTTGAGTCTTGGTTTGGTTCAGAAGGGTGTCGACAGCATGGGGTACTAGCACAGTGAGGGAGTTGGAAAGTACGATTCCCTCGCTCTGACGGATAGAGACAGCAGCGGCAGCTACTGCTCGAAGGCAGGCAGGCAAAGCTCTGTCTACAGGATCAAGAGTGGCGGAGAAGTAGGCGCAAGGGCGCTGCTTAGGACCAATTGATTGAGTCAGGACAGAAAATGCACACCCCTCCCTTTCGTGGGTGAAGAGGGAGAAGGGTTTGGAGTAATCCGAGGTTCCCAGGACGGGTGCTGAACAGAGTGCATCTCGTAATTCCTTAAAGGATGCTTGACACTCAGGGGTCCAAGGGAGCGGGGAGGGGACATCTTTGGCCAACAGGGCAAGTAGGGGCTTTACAATGAGGCTGAAATTAGGTAACCACTGTCTGCAAAAAGAGGTTAGGCCAACCAAAGAGCGGACTTGCTTTTGTGTTTTTGGGACGGGGGTGTCTAGGATGGTTTGGATTCGGTCGGGCGTGAGTTTCCTCCCTTCTTTGGACAGGAGATGGCCTAGGTATGTCACTTGTGGCAGGCAGAACTGTAATTTCCTTTTGGAAACTTTATGGCCATTCTCTGCAAGAAAGTGTAGGAGTTGAACAGTGGCTGTGATTGCAAGTGGGGTGGTGTCGGCTGCCAAAAGGATATCATCGACATATTGGATCAACACCACTCCATCTGGTAGCTGGAAAGCATCCAGCTGTCTTTTGAGGGCCTGGCTGTAAATGCTGGGGCTTTCAGTGTACCCCTGGGGAGCTCTACAAAATCGGTACGAGCGGGATTTTAAAGTGAAGCCGAAGAGATAACGGCTGTCTGGATGGATGGGGATAGAGAAAAACGCATTCTTAAGGTCGATAACAGTGAAGGTGGTGGCAGTGGACGGGATGAGGGTCAGAATGGTGGTGATATCGGAGACTACAGGGTATTGGGGTACAACCACTTTGTTAATTTCTCGCAAGTCGATGATGAAGCGGTATGCTTTCTCATCTCCTTCGCCTTGCTTCTTAACAATAGGTAGGATTGGGCTGTTGCAGACGTTGCTAACCACCTCTTCAACCACTCCTGCATCTACCAGAGACTGAATGATCGATACCAGTGCCTTCTCGCCCTCTGGGGATATCCGTTATTGTGGGAGTTTCGGGAGCATAGCGTTCTGTCTTGCAGTTATATGAATAGGGTCAATCATCATTCGTCCCACATCAGAGTCATTTTTGGCCCACAGGTACGGAGGCAGGGTGTCAAGCAAGGACAGGTCAGCGTCAGTTATGGAGCACATGTGTCGTGAGGGGCAGGATCTGGGCATGCCTGGGTTGTCGTACAGGATGACTCGGATTCCATCTGGGGAACACCTAATGGTAGCTCGAAAATGTTTCAGTAAGTCAATGCCCATAATGGCGTCAGGGGAGTTGGAGGAGAGCAGAAATGTTGTGTCAGTGGTGTTGCTTTCTAGGTCAAAGGTGATAGGTACGGACAGGGGGTTAGTGGAGGCCGTCCCATCGAAACCTATCGATGTAATGTGTGAGCCAGACAAGGGTGCCCTTGGAATCAGTCGTTTCGATAACACACTACGTGTCGCCCCAGTGTCTACCAAAAATGGAGACTCTGTACCCAGGGCCTTAGCGGTGACATAAGGACCTTGCTGGTCAACACAGAGCTCGACTGGATCCCTCCCTTGCCCCTGGCAGTCCTATGCAAAATCGGGGGCATTCTCACCATCGGATAGTTGATATTGGTTCTGTTGGGGGCGGTCAAATGTGTTCAATCTCCCTGATCTGTCATTGTTGGTGTCGTTTGTGTGCCCTCGTCCTTGTCCTCTGTTTCTCTGACCACCTGCCACATCCCTGGGGTCCCTATTTCTATTCATCTCTAGCAGAACCGGACACTCGGATTTCCAGTGGCCAAATCCTTTGCAGAAGGCGCATTGGTCATTGCTAATGTCTCTACGTCCAGTGTGTGGTGTTGGGGAGTGATCTTTAGGAGGTAGATTTCTGGGGGTGGTCGATTGGTAGTTCCCCCTTTGGTGTTCCCGTCCTACCGCTATACCTTGTATCTGGGCTATCATTACCCTTTCCTTTAAATCTTTCTTCTTTTTCTCGGACGCCCTATCATTCTCATTCTTTTGGTGCTCGTAATACTGAGCCATCTGAAGGATAGCTGCGGGTTTGGAGGCCCCCCAACTACTCTCACTCGTCTGCAGTCTTTGGGAGACCTCTTGTGTTAGGCCCTTTACATAATTTTGTACAAACAGGTGCTGTCCGGTTGCAGTGGTCATGTCTTGGCCACTGTAGTCGGAGAACACTGTCTCGAATCGGGAGAAGTATTCTGACACATCTTCCTGGGGTTTCTGTCGACAGGCCGTGACTATCGACCAGTCTACCTTTCTTTCTGGGATCAGTGTCTTTAACTTCTGAACTAGTTTGTCTGGGAGTTCCAGTATGTCCTTTACTGGTTTCCTTCCTGGCTCTCGCTGTCTATCTAGTTTACCGAGTTGGTCCCAGGTATGTCCAAACAGATCCGTGTGGTCAGCCTTCCGGATTTGCTTCCACACGTCAGCTGGCAGGCATAACCCGAAGAACAAGTCAATGTCCGCTAAAGTCATTATCGTCGAACCCAAGGCTGTGCCTAATTCGGTATAGAATGCTGTCGGGTTCTTTCTCAAATCGGGCAGAGTTTGTTTAAAGGTTAGGATATCTTGTCGGTCCCATGGTTGGTAAACCCAATTATACACGACTCTCCCTTTTGCATCTGCGTGATTAATATCGTCGCTTGTTCCCAGGCCACGTGGTGGGATCCAGTAAGGGGCCGCCTCTCTGATGGGCATCATAGTATTGGCTACTTCTACTGAGGTCGTTTCAGGGACTGTAACCTTGGCTTCTGGTTTTTGTTCCGTGAGGTGGCGGAGGACCTCAAGCATCTGCATGAAGAGCTCCGTCGCCTCACATTCAGTCCCATCTCCAACATCAATCTTCCTATACAGCGTTGTTAGTTTAGCGGGGCCCTTACTTTGATACCTATCTTCATATGCGTTCAGGATGTGGTAGCTGAATCGCAAAACGAAATGCCGTCTGTGGCTGTCGGCATGTGAATTATATATGCTCATTGTGTACTCTTCGCTCTCCCTTCGTTCTACTAATGTCTTTGCTATTTTGTCGATCCCATCCCGCTCATCTTTGCTCAACCTATTTGGTCTGGCTGGTGGTTGTTTGTTAGCCTCAGGGTCGTCTGACGATGTTGTTAATGTGGCTGGTGCGGAGGCCGCGAGGGCTGGTGCACTAGCACTAAGGTCACTTTCGCTCGCACTCGGGGCTTGCAAGCTTTGTTGGCAGGGGGCATATGGAGGGGGCATGTAGATGATTGGGGGACCTAGCAGTAACTCATCGTTCGCCCGTTGTTTGGAGGGCAATTCAGGGTAGAGCGCAGAGGGGGTCCTAACAGGACATTGACCTGTCGACCCTGATTCTTGGTTTTGTGTAGCTTCCTTTCTTTCTTTTATTTCTTCTTCTAGTTGCTTAGCGGCTAGGTGGGCTGCCTTTCGCAATTCTTTCCCTATTTTTGCTTCTTCTCTTTTCTTTCATTGTTCCGTTTCTTTGCGCCACATGCCTATACTATCGAGCATAGTGGGCGTGGTCTTATTTTTCTGGAGCGCTATTTCCAATGTTTTTATTTTGTTTTCATCGAAGGAACCTATCAGTGGCCACTGACTTTCAGGGTTCTTCTTTGTATATTTATGCCATAGTTTAGTATAAGCTATAGCGACTAGTCCATGCTTAGTGAACATGTCCTTATTAGGGGTGCCTTCCAGTGGAGCCGGATGGTTCATCTCTAATAAGCGGTCCGGGCTGTACAGGCTACCAATCAGTGGGGAGAAGATAGGCATGACGGGTTACAACGGGGACAAAGGTCTGCACTACCTATCTTATCACGGCGGGCAAAGACTAGACAGAATTTTTCTATTCTCCGTTGTTTGCCGGCGGTGAATAACTCAAAAGAACCAATACCGAACAATCAGTGTTCGGTCAATCAAACAATCAGTGGGGAGAATAAGTGGGTACGAAAAGTTTGCGTTACCCACTCTTTCTCTACCTGCAAAAAGAGACCTTGTTCTTCCCTGTTTGCAGACAAAGAATCTCCAGACAATAATCCACGAACGATAGTTCGGGAAAACAGTGGGGGAGGAAGATAGGCACGACGGATTACAATGGGGACAAAAGTCTGCGTTACCTATCCTTCACTGCTTGCAAAGAGAGAGCCTGTTGTTTTCTCCGTTTGCAGACGGTGAATCTCCAGAGGGTTCAACAAAGCGTAATACTAGTATTATCCAAACCAAACAATCATTTCTCAGTTTGTCGTGTCTACACGACCTTACCCGGACCGCATGGACGGTTTCCTGTCTTCTGAATCCAGCGCCCGATCGTCCTCTCTTCTTCGTGATGTTCGTGGCACTCCTGATGGTTCCCAGTCAGGACCGTAGATCACTCGAGAGAGGTCTGTTCGGAACTAGTGAAGGTCGGATGATCGGCTGTCAGACGAGGGTCTATCGGACACGAGCTCTCCCGATCGTTGCAGTCGTTCACTCTGTCGTCGGGACCTCTCCCACTGGATCCACGTGTCGCTGATGGGCCCCACGCTTTGGGACGCCAATTGTGGAAAAAGGGTAGGGCTATGACCTTTTTCAAGATTTGCCCGGTGCTAACCGCCTTTGTACCATTCAAATTACCAAGCAATGAGGCAGGCGCCGGAGACCAGAAGGCAGGAAACAGAAGTTTTATTCCGACGGAGCAGAACACATCAGATCAGACAACAAGGTATCGTCTCGAGGTGCTCTAACAGCCTCTCGGAGGCCTGGCCTCTTATACACTGGTTTATGGCATGTGACCTTTCTTTATTACAATCAGAACATTGTGAACAACAAGGAAAAAGACATCCCCGTAATCCTCGTGTCAATCCCACCCTCATACACTTCCACAATAGAGGTCCTCGACCTGCTGATAAGAGGAGGGGGGTCATCACGCAGCTGAGTATTCTGTCGATTCTTAGGATGTGTGCGCCTGATCATATCCCGGGGGGGTGGGGAGGTCTTGATCAATAGAGGGTCCTTTGAAGAAGAGTGACTTCATACAAAAAGGGGCAGTAAAAGATATCTCCCGGCTTAGGCGATGGCCTCGGACCTGTGTGGACAGCTGGACACGGGGGAAGGGGTCATCAAAGGAGTGGTATTCATGCCGCGTGGACAATCGAGCGCGGAGGGAAGGTTTATCAACAGAGGGGCATTCATGGGAGGAGAGGAGATGCTGGTCAGGCACAGGCGTGACTCCCAAGGACAGGGTCATGCAGAAGGGTTATGCTCATAAGAGGGAGGGAGGGGGAGCCAGGGTGCGCGGAGGATGCCTGCTGGGTCAGAGGGGCGCGCTGGCGATCGATCGTGGACAGGGAGACCATGATACCTAAAATGGTTGTCGTGCACGTTGTACATGGGTGACAAGCTGGCGCAGATGATGTTCAGTTAGTAAACTAAAATTCCACACAGCACCCTAATGGCTTCCCTGAAGACTGACAAGTTTGGTACCAAACTTCTCAGCACATTAAACCCGCACTGATGCCAGTGTGGGATTTAATGTAAAATGCCCGAAAGGGCATTTTAGAGATGCCCTTCAAAAACCTGAACCAACCATCCACGTCTGGGCTGAGTTGCTGCAGAGGCTGCTACGTAGCAGACATGTTGCTGGACCCCTGGGTGGAGAGCCCCCGCTCTCCTGGGTCTGCAACGAAGCACATCCTGGGCAAGGTGCTATGTCTCCTCCCCTTGGATAAACAGGGGGAAGCTTCAAAAGCATACCGTCTCTGAGAGCTTTTCCAGACCATTTTCTGTACCCAGCAACCAGCCCCCTACCAGGCCTACCCCCACTCTGGCGGGAAGACTGGCAGGAAAAACTACGTCAGGAAGGGGGGTGTACCAACCTGTGCCGACTCCACCCCTCAGGTGGAGGAGGCGAGGTGAAGCACGACCCCGGACCCAGGCCATCTTGTAGATGGGGAGTCCTGCCCAATCCCATGTAGGCTCCTGCCCCCCTCCCAGAGAAGAGGAGCCGGCTAGGGGGTGTACTCACCCCAGGACAGGGACCCATTGGTCCCTGCCCTTACCCTACCTGTAACGCCCCTAAATGTAGTATTTAGTGGCTCCCTGAACCTTCCATTCTTAGATCCCGATACCATAAAGAAGAAAGAAGATCAAAAAGAAGAAGACCCGCCGTGCAGCTGCTAACAACAGGACAACAACAACTGACTTGGCCCCAGCCCTACCAGCCTGTTGATCCTGGAACCTGCTCCTGCCTAATCCCGGCAACCACCGTGGACAGCAACCTTGGGACACCCAGAGACCTGCCTGCCTTAACCCTCTCAAAGATTGGGAATCCCATCAGCAGAGGCTCAGCTGCAACAACCCACCTGGTGCCCACAAGGAAGCTCCGGACCAGCCTACTCTGCACCAGCCTAGCCCGGGATGGGCCAACCCGAACCAAGACCACGAGGACGTCCCCCCGGTGACTGGAACCCGAAGTCCAGTGCCCAAAGACCCTCCTCGATGAACCAGCCGACGCCTGCAGACTCAGAACCAGGGGCCACCCCAACAGCGACCAGCCGAGGGTAAGTTTCTCAGACCCCTAAAGACACCCCTGCACCCAGCACCCCGCAGCCCTCTGTGCCTCCCTTTGGGGTACCTACCTGTGCTCCAAGATCCCAACACACCTCTCAAAGTGCTGGTCGCCCCTGGAGAGTCACCGTCCCCGAGCCTGCAGCTCTTTGTCAAGATCCTCATTGGATAACATTGAGAGCCCAACGGCTCAAAAACACCCTGCACCCAGCCGCCGAAGGGCCGCTGGCTGTGACCTCTCTGTCCTAATCTACTTTCCCCTTTGCCATGAGCAAGTGACCAGGATCCCAGCTCCCACAGCCGCGTGGCCTGCGAGCCAGCCGCCACCAACCGAAGGCCCCCGGCCTCTCATTGACTAACATTGGGCCTAACTATCTCTGAACCCGGCCGCCCCTGTGCCACTGAGGGTGTACTAACTGTACCTACCTGACCCTGAGGGACCCCTGATTATACGCCCAGAACCCTAACTTCACCAACCAAGTACTCACCTGAAAACCGGTAATTCACTTACCTGCCATTGGATAACATTGACCCATTTTTACTCGAAGATTTTCGAAGTGTGAAGTTTTGAAAACTGAAAATATTCCTATAAAATCAGCCAAAGTCCGAATTTGAAAGTACTCACCTGTAATCAGGGGAGAAGCCTGTACTGTACCTTTCAGCCCAGCACTGAACCTCAAAAGTAATCCCTAGAGGGTTTACTAGTAACCTGTATTTTCTCCATAGGAATACATTGTCTGCTTTTCTATGAAATTTCTTCTGTCTACTTTTGAAAACTGCAAATATTCTTTAAAAATTGTACAAAATACTGAAATGCAATTACCTACCTGTTTTGAGTTAAGCCCCCAGTGCTGGCCCTACGAGACTAGTACTGGGTTACAAAAGTAACGCAATCGTACTTTACATGTAACCTGAATTTCCTCCCATTGGATAACATTGTCAGAATCACCTTGAAAAGTTTCTGTGTCAACTTTTAAAGCAGCTTTATATTCGGTAAAATTCATCACAGTAACTAAAACGTTTTTGCTAATTTTGTTTCAGCTTAGACCCCAGGACTGAATCTAAGATCTAGTCCTGGAACTACCAAAGTAATCCTTAAAGTAATCAACTGTACTTTCCTATGAAAAACCCATTGAGCCCAATGCTAGAGTGTGTTTCAGAACTGTATTGCTTATTAGCTATCCTGTAACTATTGTGTGCACAAACGTATTGCTCCTCTGCAAAGTATTTACATGAGAGTACTCGTATCTCGACAAGTATATTTTTATAACTGTTGGTTTTAAAAATAAAACAACTATATCTGAGGATATAACAACACTTGGCCTTGAGTTCAGTCATTTTGTGTGTAAAACCTTTTGCTGATTAAGTGTGTACAACAAATGCTTTACACTGTCCTCTGGTACTGCCTTACTGCTCGACCAAGCTACCACTTTGGAGAGTAAGGTCAGTTCTGACTTTAACGTCTGTTATACCTTTGGGGTTGGTGGACTCTATACACACTGTACTACCTTATTGTCCAGTATATATAGACACATGAGTGCTGTCAATTGGAAACTGATAGCATCCCTCGGGGCACTCATGTGGGGGTAACATCCTCTGTTTAATTTTATGAAAAGATTTACACTTGTTGGTTTTGAAATGTTCTTTTATTTTCTTTTGTTCATTGGTTCATGTTTATCCACATATTCATTGTTGTAAATGACGTTTTTAAATAAAGTTTTTCGTTGTCAAGCATTTTTTTGAGAACATAACACCTCCTCCCCCCATGGGGATAAGGAACCGGACCCTCTTAAGGGTTTAAAAATTCCCAGTACTTTCCAGGCTCCAGTGAAACACAAAACTATTGATCTATTCGAACAACTCATTAAGCAAGACTTGTTATCAATCAATTACAAAGAAATCACACATAAGAACATTACACAAACGGATCGTGACAAATTGAGACTAAAATAAAATAAACTAATATAAAAAACATTATTTTAAATATAGGTACCTGCTTATGGATTGAAACAATGATAATACTTAGCAATATACCAACTAGTAACTAGATGAAACATTAATTTGTGCCATATGTAAATTCGTGATATGAAATTTTATTGGTGCATACTATGTTTTTAGAAATATATTTATGCCTTTTTAACAAATGCATTTTTGCAAGTATTAAACATTATGATAGAGTATGTTGTTTATGTGCATTATTTGGCTATTAAGTACTGTCGCTTTAAGTAGGGCAATCTACTCTTTCAGCGTTGTCATGTGATCAAGGCCGCTTACGGCCGAAAAGAGTTATGGCGGATTTGTTATGAGTGCGGAATAAATCATTTATGCACTAAACCTGGGTCCACTCTCGTTTTTCGCCACGAAGGAGACAGAAGGAAGCGAAGATTCTGATATATACATATATATATATATATATATATATATATATATATATATATGTATATATATATATATATATATATATATATATATATATATATTCACTGAAAAAACCACAGGTTATAGACCATATATAGTTAAGAATTAGAATTTACAAAACCTTGAAAATTCACTGAAAAAACCATAGGTTATAGACCATATATAGTTAGGGATTAGCATTTACAAAACCTTATTTTACTCACAAAAAACCATTGAAATTCACATATATAGTTAGTTGCACTAACTATATATCGAGCACCCGCAATCCACTGCTGATGATGTCACATATTACATCATTCATGACATGGTCAGTGACATCACTGATGACATCACTGATGACAACATCCAGTGACTGTATGTTTCTGTAAAGGTAAAATATGTCTTACATATTGAAGAATGAGTGGATGTATAAGTGTCTGGATGAAGGATTTAGTAGGTGCATGACTGACTGCATGAGTGAGTGATTAAATGTGTCTCACTGAGTGCATGGGTTAGTAACTAAACTGTCTTAATTTGTGCATCATTATGTCTGCTGTTCTGTAAACTGCTGCATGTGTTGATCAGTAGCTATATGAGTAACTATATGGGTTATTGATTGGTTGCCCAAGTATTTGTATGGGAGACTGAGTGTGTGTGTGTGGGTGGCTGGGAGGTGTGTGACTCTGTGCATAGATGTATGAACAGTTGATTCACTAGATGTATGGGTTCAAAAGTGCATGTGGAATCAGCTGTATGGGCGGTTGACTGTGTGCATGAGTGTATTGGTGAGTGAATGGATATCTCAGTGCTACATGTCAAAGTAAGAACATATGTAAAACACAGTACATGTGAGAGTTGACATATATAAATAACTGTGCATAAGAGCCAGTGAATGTGTGACCATATATAGTTATAAATTAGCATTTACAAAACTTTGAAAATTCACTGAAAAAACCATAGGTTATAGACCATATATAGTTAGGGATTAGCATTTACAAAACCTTATTTTACTCACACAAAACCATTGAAATTTGCATATATAGTTAGTTGCACTAACTATATATTGCGCGCCCGCAATCCACTGCTAATGATGTCACATATTACATCATTCATGACATGGTCAGTGACATCACTGATGACATCTCAAATGACATCATGGATGACATCACTGATGACATCTCAAATGACATCACTGATGACATCTCATTTGACATTACTGATCACATCACTGATGATATCATTTATGTGCTAATACAATGAACCTCTTCAGACTCTAATATAACCTTAGATACAATCAGTGTAAACAGACACTCACAGACTGTCACTCATCAATGGAGTTACTCTCACACCTAGTCAGTCATGCAAAAAATCAATCACACCTCCATTTCCTCAACTATACAGTTATACACACCTTACTTATTCAAACATATACTAACACATATTTACTCTCTTCTACAATCCCTGATAGAAGTTTACAATGATCCATACAGCCACTCACACATTCACTGGCTCTTATGCACAGTTATTTATATATGTCAACTCTCACAAGTACTGTGTTTTACATATGTACTTACTTTGACATGTAGCACTGAGATATCCATTCACTCACCAATACACTCATGCACACAGTCAACCGCCCATACAGCTGATTCCACATGCACTTTTGAACCCATACATCTAGTGAATCAACTGCTCACACATCTATGCACAGAGTTACACACCTCCCAGCCACCCACACACACACATTCACTCTCCCATACAAATACTTAGGCAACCAATCAATAACCCATATAGTTACTCATATAGCTACTGATCAACACATGCAGCAGTTTACAGAACAAAAGATATAATGATGCAAAAATTAAGACAGTTTGGTCACTAACCCATGCACTCAGTGAGACACATTTAATCACTCTCTCATACAGTCAGTCAGGCACCTACTAAATCCTTCATCCAGACACTATACATCCACTTATTCTTCAATATGTAAGACATATTTTAATTTTACAGAAACATACAGTCACTGGGTGATGTCATCAGTGATGTCACTGACCATGTCATGAATGATGTAATATGTGACATCATCAGCAGTGGATTGCGGGTGCGCGATATATAGTTAGTGCAACTAACTATATATGCGAATTTATATATATTCACTGAAAAAAACATTGGTTATAGACCATATATAGTTAGGGATTAGCCTTTTCAAAACCTTATTTTACTCACACAAAGCCATTGAAATTTCATATATAGTTAGTTCCACTAACTATATATCGCGCACCCGCAATCCACTGCTGATGATGTCACATATTACATCATTCATGACATGGTTAGTGACATCACTGATGACATCTCAAATGACATCACTGATGACATCACTGATGACAACATCCAGTGACTGTATGTTTCTGTAAAGTTAAAATATGTCTTACATATTGAAGAATGAGTGGATGTATAAGTGTCTGGATGAAGGATTTAGTAGGTGCATGACTGACTGTATGAGTGAGTGATTAAATATGTCTCACTGAGTGCATGGGTTACTGACTAAACTGTTTTAATTTGTGCATCATTATATCTGTTGTTCTAAAAACTGCTGCATATGTTGATCAGTAGCTATATGAGTAACTGTATGGGTTATTCATTGGTTGTCCAAGTATTTGTATGGGAAACTGAGTGTGTGTGTATGGGTGGCTGGGAGGTGTGTGACTCTGTACATAGATGTGTGAGTAGTTGTTTCACTATATGTATGGGTTCAAAAGTGCATGTGGAAACAGCTGTATGGGCGGTTGACTGTGTGCATGAGTGTATTAGTGAGTGAATGGATATCTCAGTGCTACATGTCAAAGTAAGTACATATGTAAAACACAGTACATGTGAGAGTTGACATCTATAAATAACTATGCATAAGAGCCAGTGAATGTGTGAGTGGCTGTATGGATCATTGTGAACATGTATCAGGGATTGTATAAGAGAGTAAAGTAAATATGTGTTAGTATATATTTGAATAAGTAAGGTGTGTATAACTGTATAGTTGAGAAAATGGAGGTGTGATTGATTTTTTGCATAACTGACTAGGTGTGTGAGTAACTCCATGGATGAGTGACAGTCTGTGACTGTCTGTTTACACTGATTGTATCTAAGGTTATATTACAGTCTGAAGAGGTTCATGGTATTATCACATGAATGATATCATCAGTGATGTGATCAGTCATGTCAAATGAGATGTTATCAGTGATTTTATCAGTGATGTCATTTGAGATGTCATCAGTGATGTCATCAGTGATGTCATTTGAGATGTCATCAGTGATGTCATCAGTGATGTCACTAACCATGTCATGAATGATGTAATATGTGACATCATCAGCAGTGGATTGCGGGTGCGCGATATATAGTTAGTGGAACTAACTATATATGAAATTTCAATGGTTTTGTGTGAGTAAAATAAGGTTTTGAAAAGGCTAATCCCTAACTATATATGGTCTATAACCAACGGTTTTTTCAGTGAATTTTCAAGGTTTTGTAAATGCAAATTCCTAACTATATATGGCCTATAACCTATGGTTTTTTCAGTGAATTTCATTGGTTTTTTAATAGCAAATATCAAAAGCTGTAAAATGTCAAGTACGTGATAGGTAAAAACTTTTTCGTGTTTATGCACGCTGATGTGCTTTGAACGCTGCCCCCTCCCCTCTTTTCTCTTAGTAGTACTCTCTCTTTGCAGATAGTGAAGAGTAGTTAACGCAGGCCTTTACCCCCATTGTAATCCGTCGTGCCTGCTTGTCTCTCCATTTGATTGATTGTTATCCAAGCATTTACTGTTTTACAATTGATTCTCTTTGGTCCATTCTCTATTTACAAACAAGCACAAAGTCGCAATACTCTGTTTAGTCTTTGCAGATAGTGAAAAATCGTGAAAAATCGTGTAAAAAAATAAAAGTAATCGAGCAAAATCAGTAGGCCACTAATTGGATCTCTTTTTGACCTCGCTAAAATAGAAATATTAGGAACAACCCTTCATGAGAAATACGAAAATAGTGAGATGAACTGAGCTCCACACCATGAGGGCTGCAAGACAGCTCGGCTCCGTCACCCACCCCGCCCAAAATAACGACAAACCCTATGGAAATAATAAAAATATAGACAACACACCAGCAAAGTAACAGGGTAAAACATTTTATTAAATAACTATTTACATTACGTTGGTTTATGACATGATGTCAGTAGTGGACCGATGTGTGAATAGGTCGGAAGCAGCACAAGGCGCCAAGATCCGGATGGCAAGTCCTGGATGTTGGGTGCCATAGTTCAGAGTTCTGAGCAGCGCTTGTAACACTGTCTGAAGCTTATTTCCACCTACTGCAGCTTCACTATTCTCAAAGTAAGTGAGGGTCGTTTGTGGACCTGACTGCATTTGAAAACAATGTTATATGGTACCTCCCTAAACCGCTTGACGGAGGCCCCCGAGGGGCTGTGTGATGGCACGGACTCGGAGAAGACGCTTGGCTCCGACCCCCTCCCCAAGTCTTATAGCACTGGTGTAGCCTGAGATCGCCCCCGACATAGGCGGCCGGCTCCCGGGGTCCGGCGGAACTTTTTGCCTTTTGATGACTCTTCTATTCTGGACTTTGTCCCACAATCCGTTTGACCTGAAGACACGCTGTAGTGGGGCGCCCCTTTAACGTTTTAGTTGCCATTCCGCCCGCTTTTGCTACACTGTGCCTCTTCCGCCATTCAGCTGTTTACTGCTCGCTCTTGCGACTACAGCGTCTCGCTCACCATGTAGTTGAGTTGCGCCCACTCTTGCGGTGCAGCGATAGGCGACTGCCACAGGACTCTCAAAATGGCGGCCGGCTCTTCAGATTTGGGCGTGGCCCACTAAAATGGCCCTGGGACACCTTGGAACTCGGACGCTTCACTGATAGGGCTTGGGTCCCATTCTCGAAAGCGTCCCCTCAGCCGTGAAGATTCTACAAAAGTCTTGGGGGCCCCCGACTCCCGCAGGCTTCTGGTGGGGAGCGGCTGCCATGTCTGCTCGTGGAATGGCCACGACGGAGCTACGAGATGGTAGTGCTCTCATGCTGACGCCAGCTTTAGTCTGAAACATCCAGAAACACTGTAGACTACCAATTCGATCAGTTCCGGTAGCGCCCCAACATGACCCGGTAGAGAAGAACTTGCCCTCCCCTCTTTGACTGATGGTTCTTGTTGCCTGTCCCCTCTGTTGTCATTTAACAGAACTTTTTGGACTGCTGAAAGGGGTTGTGTTCCGAACGCTGGTTGGTGGAGACATTGTGACTATATTCTTGACCTACGTTGTCGCGTAATGCGTTATATGACACGCCGCGTTAGCGCACCCGGAAGTGATCCGGGGCGCGGCGCGCAGCGCGTAACGTAAGCATAACAGGTCATGTGACTTGTTAATAAAACTTTTTATTGGTTCATTTTACTTTTGTTATTTTAATAATGAAAAGCTTGGTCATATGACCTAAAATATACGCTTTTTATTGATTTCGATCTTTTTTTTTAAAAACATATATGTTATAATATTCCAGGCTAATGTACATTCCCGGAAAATTTACAACTGTCCTGCAAGTAAAATATATTCCTTTTTCTTGAAAAAGGGCGTTTCTTCGTTCCATGACGGAGCCGTTGAGTAAAAGAGAGTCGGCCTGCTGTCTTAGTCGCCGATACGCCTGATTATCAGATTCCTATCGATCACTTTATGTTGCAGGAGTGGAAAACACAACTGCCCTTGAGCATTTATCTTTACTGCGTTCCTACGTATTATACCTTTTATCCGTTATGTAATTGGACTGCTTTATTTCACTTGCCTTTTACTGATTCGAAAACAGTGACTAAAAGTAAAAACTTTACCAATGTAAATACTACTACCATGTTTTGTTTTAAAAACCTTTATTGTGAAAATGTCAGCATACAAATACGGGCCTATAACCACGTGGGCCGGCCACGGAGCAAACTGAAATTCGAACTTTCAATAGTACAGTAATCAATAACACATCAGAACTTAATATCAATAGGGATGTCGAAATATTCAATCAATTCTCGTCCCCGCCCGCCATGAGCATCAAAACTGCATTCATATCTCGTGATATCAAGGTTGTTCAACCAGTACACAACAAGGAGTTACGAGTCCCATTTATACCGGCGCCATTTTGGGCGAGGCCGGGCAGGTCCAAGATATAGTCAAAATGTCTCCACCAACCATCGGCCAGACCAGAACCCCTTTCGGCCCTTTATGCTACAAGATGGTGTCTTCCATTCAGAAAATATTGTTGGCAGCATTTTCAAAAGGAAAGATAAACAGCCGTTCTCCTAGTGAGTCTCACATTGTTACATTTAGGAAGAATGTTGAAAAGTAATATGTGGAAAATCTGAAGCCATTTTTCTACAAACTCTCAATCAGCCTTGGATGGAAAAAAAAATCCTGAAGAATGTACAAACTGAAAACCAATTTTTGTCTGTATAGCATCAACAGCAACGCTTGAGTCAGCTTTGTGTCAAGCCGCCATTTTCATTCAATCAATAGCGTCCCCCTGCACACATTCAGGGACCTGGTCGTGTCTTCAGATGAAACGGATTGTAGGACAAGAAGCAGAAAGGAAAAGGAAAAAAGTTCCGCCGGACCTCGGGAGCCGGCCGCCTATGTCATGTGCGACCTTTGGCCACAGCAGGGCAATAGTGAAGCTGCAGCAGGTGCAAATAAGCTTCAGACAGTCTTACAAGCACTGCTCAAAACTCTCAACTATGGCACTCAACATCCAGGACTTGCCATTCGGATCTTGGCGCCTTGTGCTGGTTCCGACCTATTCACACATCGGTCCACTACTGACATCACCTCATAAGCCAACGGGGCACCCCACGCCGACTTTCGGCGCAGCATTGTAGGATGGCCACACCAGTGCGGCAACTTGCTGGACACCACCTCGGTGCCATCCGGATCTCGGCGCGTTCGAGTCACTGTACCGCAAAAGTGACCGCAACTCAGCTGGACACGCCGTCTTTCGGCGCAGCATTGTAGGATGGCCACACCAGTGCGGCAATTTGCTGGACACCACCTCGGTGCCATCCGGATCTCGGCGCGTTGTGCTGCCTTCGGCCTACTGTAGCCGCAAGTGCGGACGCAACTCAGTTGGACGGCGAGTGAAACGCTAAGGGGCGCCGCACTGCAGCCGAGGAGCCTCCATCTTGGGGGAGACGCACAGCCCCCACTGACTGACGCGACCTCACAGGCCAACAGGGCGCCCCACGCCGACTTTCGGCGCAGCATTGTAGGATAGCCACACCAGTGCAGCAACTTGCTGGACACTAACTCGGTGCCATCCGGATCTCGGCGCGTTGTGCTGCCTTCGGCCTATTCGCACATCGGTCCGCTACTGACGCCGCCTCACGTGCCAACGGATTTTCTACGCTTTTTGTAGCCCTATGCCGCATAACAGGTCATGTGACTTGTTTATAAAACTTTTCATTGGTTCATTTTACTTTTGGTTTCCTAAAGATGGAAGGCTTGGTCATATGACCTAAAAATAACACTTTTCATTGGTTTAGAACATTTTCTTTTCCCAAACGATGAAAGCCCCACCTTGTTTCTGGATGTTTCAGACTGAAGCTGGCGTCAGCATGAGAGCACCACCATCTCGTGGCTCCGTCGTGGTCATTCCGCGAGCAATCATGGCAGCCGCTCCCCACCGGAAGCCTGCAGGAGTCGAGGGCCCCCAAGACTTTTGTAGAATCTTCACGGCTGAGGGGACGCTTTCGAGAATGGAGCCCAAGCCCTAGCAGGCAAGCGTCCGAGTTCCAAGGTGTCCCAGGGCCATTTTAGTGGACCAGGCCCAAAACCGAAGAGCCGTCCGCCATTTTAAGAGTCATGTGGCAGCCGCCTATCGCTGCACTGCAAGAGTGGGAGCAACTCAACAACATGGTGAGCGAGACGCTGTAGCCACAAGAGCGGGCGCAACTCAGCTGGATGGCCGCCACCTGGGGAGGCCCGTTCACGCCGCCTCCCCCACGCCCCCCCCCCCCGGGCCGCCCCACGCCAATTTTCGGAGCAGCATTGTAGGATACCAAAACCAGTGCGGCAGTTTACTGGACATCACCTGGGTGCCATCAACATCTCAGCGCGTTCTGCTGCCTTGGGACTATTCGCACAACAGACCGCTACTGACGAGGCCTCCCTCCGCACCACCCAGAACGCCCCACGCTGTTTTTCTTTGCTGCATTGTAGGATCCCAAAAACCAGTGCGGCACCCAGGTGACATCACCTGGGTGCCGTCCAGAACTCAGCACGTTGTGCTGCCTTGGGACTATTCGCACAAAAGACAGCTTCTGACCATTGTTGCTTTTTTTTGTCAAAAATGTTTAAATGTTTTTACAGTTTTTGTTCCGTTCGTTATATTTAAAAGTTAATAAAGTTTTATAATCCTACTTTGTTGGAGTGTTATATATTTTTTTAAACAACGGGTGAATGGGGCCTTGAATCGGGTTATTGTCATGTGTGGGCTTTGCAAGTGTACTGCTACAGGATCGGACATTTCAAACTCAAATGCACATTCTTTTTCTTACCTTTCCGAAGCATGGAGCGCAATAGCAGGCAGATAAAGGGTGATGCAAGTGTTGAACACTGCCTGGCCTGGAAGTTGCTGGCAGTGCCCCCCCCCCCGCCCGCTCCTGAAAGAGGACACACACACACCGCCGTCTTTAAAAGACCATGCGCTTGTTCATGAGGCTTAAATGGTTTATCACCCCTTCTAGAACCCCTGCATCGACCCTCTGACGTTTCCTGGAAAAATTACCACGTAACACAATACCAAGCCCTGTCAGCTGAAACCCCCGAGGAATCGTGGGGCATATTATCAAGGGGAATTATCTCCGCTTTTTTGGCTTTAAAAGCCAAGAAAGCGGAGATAAAATTATCTCCCTATTACCAAGCTGTCGCTAACACCAGTTAGTGACAGCTAAAAGGAGATAGCAACATCTTGGGCCCCGCTTTGCATGTCAGTGATATTTATCACTAATGACATGCAAAGTGGGCGTGCCAAGATGTTAGCGACTTGAAACAGTCCCTAACATCGCTATCTCCTATTACCAACTTTTGGAGATATTCGCGCTAAGCGCGAATATCTCCAAAAGCTAACACCTGACCTGAGCAGTTCTTAGCCATATTATCCAATGGGAGGTGGATAACATGGCTAAGAGCATTTGCTCGATAATGCATGAATATCGCTGACTTTTCAGCGATATTCATGCATTGCGGCCGTTTTTTATCGCATTTGCGATAAACCTTGCTAATAGAAAGGTTTATCTGCGATAAAAATCGCAGATGTGCGGCGATAATTTTTGTCTCTAAACAAGTTAGAGACAAAAATTATCGCTAGTTGTTGGTAATATGCCCCCGGGTTTTTGCTTGCAGAAATCGGGAGGCGGGAGACTAGCACTGAAATCAGTAGTCTCACGCCTGAATCGGGAGGGTTGGCATGTCTGGATTCTCTACAGCTGGGGCCATAAACTACATCCGCAGGGCTAGGTGATAGCCTGGGACCGGCCTGGCTTCTAAAATGGCTGCCGTGCACGACAAAATTGTGGCATTGGAAAAAAGGCAAGATGGCGCAGACAATGTTTATCAATAAGGATTCATTTATAACAAAATATTTTATCGCACTGACAAATTGGTGGTCAACACTTCCTGATTTCTATCGAATCGAACGTTAACAGACGTCATGCAGCAAAAAAAAAAAAAAGCTCACGCACATCCGCTGGAAGACATGTATCAACATATATGAGCCTCCTCAGCCACCCTCAGAAAACATAAGGGATTAGGATACGTCTCCCGCACCCCCTTATACCTAGTAATTTAATTAAAACGAAGCACAAAATGGTCTCCCGCACCCCCTTATACCTAGTAATTTAATTAAAACGAAGCACAAAATGGCGAATTCCCGTTTCGCTACCAGTTTGTGGCCCAGTTCGCGGCCCGGGAAGCGCTTCTACCGTGAAAAATAATTTTTTTTTTATTTTCCCCACGGGACCCTTTAATAACCCCAACAACATTCCTAGGGGGTCAAGAGGGGTATACCTTGCCCCCTTTCATTAAATTCCCCCTTCGTTTTTCACCTCTTCTTCTCTCTCGATCCTACCGAGAGATAAGATGGCGGCCGCTCCGGACTGTTTAGAATGTTGACAGACACCGGGGAGCCAATCAGCTTCGCATCGCAAAGTTCCGTTTCGCGAAAAGTAAGCGGACCGGAGCGCAGCCCGGAGCGCTGTTACAGATATATATCTTGTTTTGAACGTTAATTTCTCAAAATCCACTGGAGCACATATATTGAGACCTAGCAAAGGCACATCGGGCTAACAGTCCCTACAATTTTGCCAAGTTTCGTGCAAATCCATTCAGCCGTTCGAGCTAAAAGTGAGGCCAAAGGCCCTATGGAAATTAACATGGGAAAAACGCGTTTTGGGACCCCCTTTTTTCTCGGCCCCCCCTTGACGAAACCCCCCCAAATGTTTAGGGGCTGCTCAGAAACAAAATGTGCCATTTTCCTAAAAATTTCAGCCGATTCCGTCCACAAACGCCAAAGTTATTAGACATAGAATTTTCAAAAGTTCCGTAGACAAAAAATCCTAACTATATATACCTACTGGCGACACGCCAGTAGGTAATATATATATATATATATATATATATATATATATATATATATATATATATATATATATATATATATATATATATATATTCACTGAAAAAAACGTAGGTTTCACACCAGTTACAGTTAGGAATTAGCATTTAAAAAACCTAATAAATTCACTGAAAAAACCATAGGTTTCACACCAGTTATAGTTAGGTGGAAATTTTACTCGCATAAAACCATTGAAATTCCCACGTTGTAGTTAGTTGGACTCACTATAACTTGCGCATGCAATGCACTGCTGATGACGTCACATATTACATGGCATGCTCAGTGACATCACTCATGACATCACTGATGACATCATCCAGTGAATGTGTATCTTTCTGAAAAATAAATATTTTTTATATATGTATATCTAAAGGTTGATGGAAGAATAAATGGATAAATAAATGTCTAAATGGATGTTTTTTTGGTGTAAAATTGATTGGTTAACTGTCATTGGGAGCCGCTGGGGAAACCCCATGGTCCCAGCTGACACTCCACGTGCAGCGGGAGCAGGCATTGCTCCTGCCCACAGAGAGCAGCTAATAATGGTGCTCCCTGCAGGCAGGAGCAACATTTGTATCTCCCTCCCTCTCCAAATCACGGTGGGCTGGGAAACAGATCTAAAGTCCGCTCCCAGCATATGGAAGCATTTTGTAGCTCCCACCCTCTGGGAGCTGACTTAGTGTTTGCTCCTGCTTGGCAGGAGATTACAAATACTCCCATAAAGTGAGATGAAACATAGGCGGTCCCTGCCAGCACCACTGCAGGCATGGAAACCACTCGGTCCATGGGTGGGCTCCCAGGGACATAGTTGCTGAGCTGGCCTGGCTAATGAGGTGTCTAGGGCCATTAATGGCTCAGGGAGGGCTGATGTGGCTCCTAAAGGAATCAGCCTCAGCGGTGGGCTCCCTGGGGCCTTTTGAGGCTTGGGGAGAGGGTCACATGGCCCCCTGCACTTTTGCTTATTTTTGGAAGCCTCTTGAGACTCAGGAAGGGTGGCTGTATGGTGCCCCTCCCATAAATATTGATGTTGGCCTGGGGGCAGGCTCCCTGGAGCCCTTTGAGGCAAGGGAAGGGGAGTCATGCAGCCCGCCACCTCAAACAAAGTATATTCAGCCCTGGTGGTGGGCTCCCTGGGGACTCTTGAGGCACAGGAAGGGGGATGTGTGGCCCCCTTCCATAAAAAGAAATGTCAGCCCTGGGGTGGGCTCCTTGGGCCCCCTGGTGGCTTGGGGAGGAGGGCTGCATATCTTCTCTCCACAAATAAACCGTTTTTGGCACCCAGGGTGGGGTGGACTCCCCAGGGCCTTTTGAGGCTTGGAAGGGGGGCCACACAGCCCCCTTCCCTTAAATGTATCTTAGTGAATACATATATTAGCGAGTAATGTTTAAATATTTAAATATCTGTATCTGTGTCTCACTTTGTGTATAAGTAGCTGCATGGGTTGTTGAGTAGCTACATGAGTGTGTATACGGGTTATTAGTTGTTTTTTTGAGTATCATTATCAGTGTCTGTATGGTTCGGTGGGGGATATTACTTAGAGCACAGATGCATGAATGAGTGACTCACTATTTGTATGTATTTTGAAGACAACATGTGTGCAAGACTGTATGGGTGGATGATTGTGTGTATGGGTGGGTTAGTGAGTATGTGTTTTTATAATTGATTGTTTAAGAGAGTAAATATGTTTTCGTTTCTGTAGAAGTATGTGTAGTGGTGTGTATATAGCAGTATAATCAAGTAAATGGTTTTTTTGCATGTGTGAATTTGTGTGTGAGTAACTATATGGATGAGTATTAGTGTGTAACAGGATGTATAGGTGTATGACTACATATGATGAGTAAGTACATGCATGAGTGACTATATAGAACTGTTGGTGAATGAGTGGATGTGTATGTAGATGTTGGAATTACCTAATACGTTGTTGTAATTGGTGGTTTCTCCTTTTTAAGAAAATGTTAGTTTCTATTTTTGAATGTGTGTGTCAAAGGTTATTTTATGCTGATAGGAGGTCTGCCACTTTGTGACAAGGATGTTGTCATCATTGATGTCATTTGAGATGTCATCAGTGATGTCATGAGTGATGTCACTGACCATGTGATGAGTGATGTAATATGTGACGTCATCAGCAGTGCATTGCACGCGCAAGTTATAGTGAGTCCAACTAACTATAACGTGGGAATTTCAATGGTTTTATGCGAGTGAAATTTCCACCTAACTATAACTGTTGTGAAACCTATGGTTTTTTCAGTGAATATATATATATATATACACAGCCATACCTGCCGCCGTGTGATGGATTCCGGTGCATGGAGGTTGGCGTGGTCTGGGGACCCAGGGAAGCACAAGACTCTCAACGCAGCAGGACATTGGTTTTAAACAGCTCTTTGGTTATTTCAGCATGCAGTAAGGTCACTATGGCATTATTTCAGCCCCCATTGTTTGTTACCTGAAAGCCTACAGCATTCTGGGACCAGTAGTTCACTCCCTAATTGGAACATTCGGGGTAGTGAACAGACACACCTGGTGGGGGCGGAGTTGCTGTCGTCCTATTACAACGCAGTAGGACTACTTAAAGATTGTCAGCTGGATTCATCAAAGTAAAATCAGCTTGCAAAGGGCCAGATTCTGAGAATCTGGCCCTTTGCGAGCGCAATTTTTGCATTTGGGATTCATCATCCCAAATGCAAAATTCGCGATTATAGAATTCGCAAATTTGCGAGGAATTGCATTTAAGGAATCTCTATTTGAGATTCCTTAAATGCAATTCATGAAACATTTAAAAATTGCGAATTCGCAATTTTGGGCCGCTATTAACCGTGAAGTCAAACCTCGTGGTAAATAGCGGATACTTAGAAAAATGCACTTAAGTGCATTTTTCTAACTTGTATGTTACACACACACATGTCCTTGGGACATGTGTGTTCGTAACACCATCATCCAATTACATTTCAGGGATGCAACAGGGTGTTCTTTAGACACCCCTGCACCCTTGAAATCGCAAACTCAACATGAGAATCGGAAATAGCGATTCGCACATTGATATGTCTTCCAAATCATTCCTATGGGCCTTTAGGCCTATAGGAATGAATGGGGAGTTATTCCTTATTCGCGATTAGCAATTAGCTAATCGCAAATAAGGAAGCTGTAGAAATTGCAATAAATATTGCGATTTCTACATGTATCCCGTTTTGCGAGTCTGTAATAGCGATTCCTTAATAATCGCTATTACAGACTCGCAAAACATGCCGATGATGAATCTATCTGATAGACTGTGCAAGCCTCCTGATAACACTGCTAGGCACTGAGGAAGGCCGTCAGGCCGAAATGCATTTGCCGAGAATTAAAGTGTTTCTCCTATTGTTCCCCTGTGTGGCCTATGCTCTGTCCGTGAGGGAAGCAGTTTGGTGTCATGTTTTCACGTCGGCCAGTAACGCGCTCAGAGGCCACCACACTGCAAGTTGGCCCCAACATTTCTGGCTGCTGCCTCTGCAGCTTCATGGCAATTTCCAAGGTATTGGATTGTTAGGGCACACCTCTACTTACCGGATGGAGAGGAGACGGCTGTGAAGTGATCACACTTCACACAAGGGCGGGATGCACAGCCATACCTGCCGCCGTGTGATAGATTCCGGTGCATGGAGGTTGGCATGGTCTGGGGACCCAGGGAAGCACAAGACACTCAACGCAGCAGGACATTGGTTTTAAACAGCACTTTGGTTATTTCAGCATGCAGTAAGGTCACTATGGCGTTATTGCAGCCCCCATCGTTTGTTACCTGAAAGCCTACAGCATTTTGGGACCAGTAGTTCACTCCCTAATTGGAACATTAGGAGTAGTGAACAGACACACCTGGTGGGGGCGGAGTTAATGCCGTCCTATTACAACGCAGTAGGACAACTTAAAGATTGTGACTGTGCAAGCCTCCTGATAACACTGCTAGGCACTGAGGAAGGCCGTCAGGCCGAAATGCATTTGCCGACATTTAAAGTGTTTTTCCTTTCGTTCCCCTGTGTGGCCTCTGCTCTGTCCATGAGGGAAGGAGTTTGGTGTCATGTATATATCTATATATATATATATATAAATACATATATATATATATATATAGATATATAGATATATATATATATATATATATATAGATATATATATATATTCACTGAAAAAAACATAGATTTCAGTCACGTTATAGTTAGAAATTAGCATTTATAAAACTTTAAAAATTCACTGAAAAAACATAGGTTTCAGGGACTTTATAGTTAGTTGGGCATTTTACTCGTACAAAACTATAGAAATTCCCCCGTTATAGTTAGTTCAGCTAACAATACCTTGCGCCCCCACAATGCACATATTACATCATTCATGGCATGCTTAGTGACATCACTGATGACATCACTGATGACATCTCAAATGACATTACTGATGACATCACTGATAACATCATCCACGTGAAAATCTGATCCACCTCCTCAATCAATCAATCAATCAATCAGAGTACTTGTAAAGCACGCTACTTAAACGTGAGGGTCCCAAGGCGCTGAGGGGAGGGGGGGGTGCTACTACACCTCAAAGAGCCAGGTTTTGAGGAGTCTTCTGAAGGTGAGTAGGTCTTGTGTCTGCCGTATGTGGGTAGGGAGGGTGTTCCAGGTTTGGCGGCGAGGTAGGAGAAGGGTCATACGGAGATCCTGAGGGGATGGAGTTCATGACCTTGCATGTTTTGTCGTCGTTGATGTTGGACAAGGAGGTCAGGTGGTTGGCGCTGGTGGTGTTCACAGGGGAGTTGGAGTCTGGTGTAGTCGGGGCGGTCGTGGTTTTGGAGCTGTCGTGGATATCAGCAATCTTGCTGTGGAAGAAGATGGCTAGTGAGTCGCACAGTTCTTGTGAGGGTGGGATGTCATTGGCATAGGCGCTGGGGTTGGAGAGTTCCTTTACGATGCTGAAGAGCTCTTTGCTGTTGTGCGCGTTGTTGTCCAAGCGGTCTTTGAAGGAGGATCTCTTGGCTAATCTGATGAGGTGGTGGTTTCTGCGTTCGTGTAGCCATATCTTTTCCAGTTTTTGGCATGCGCCTTTGGAGGCCTGGAGCTCGTTGGTGAACCATGTGGCTCTCTTGTTGGTGTGGCTGTTGGAGGGTTTCTTGAATGGGGCGAGGGTGTTGGCGCAGTCGTCGATCCACTGTCTGAGGTTGCGGGCTGCGGCCTCAGAGTTGGTGGGATTGGTGGGCGGGTTCTTGGCGAGGGAGGTGAGCAGCTGGTCTTCGGTGACTTTGCTCCAGCAACGGTGAGGCAACTGTTGGGTGCGATGGTGCATGGTTGGTTTCTTGAAGGTGAAGTGGATGCAGCAGTAGTCGGTCCAGTGGAGTTCGGTGGTGTGATCGAAGGCGACATGGGAGCCTGTGGAGAAGATGGGGTCAAGCGTGTGGCCGGCGGCGTGGGTGGGTGTGGTGACGAGTTGTCTGAGGCCGAGGTTGGCGAGGTTGTCAATCAGGGTGGCGGAGTTGGCATTTTTGTTGTTCTCGAGGTGGAAGTTCAGGTCCCCGAGGAGGATGTAGTACGTGGAGGCGAGTGCGTGGGTGCTCGCGAGGTCGGCGATGGAGTCACTGAGCTGAGCCCGAGGTCCATGTGGTCTGTAGATGAGTGTTCCTCTGAGGGTGGTGCTGGGATCGGTGTATATCCGGAAGTGCAGGTGTTCGGCAGTGTTGAGGGTGTTGTCTGCGTGGGTGGCAACTTTGAGGGTTGACTTGTGGATGATGGCTATTCCTCCTCTGATTCCGTTGACGCGATCCCTGCGGGTGATCTTGTAGCCGTCCGGGATGGCTAAGGGGATGTCGGGCGCCGAGCAGTCGTTCCACCAGATCTCGGTCAGGAAGGCCACGTCTGGGTTCAGAGTTTTTGACCCGGTACTTGACACTTTCCCTGATATGTACATTAAAGTTATATAAATATAGTTTCACAAGCAAGTATAGACCCAGCAAGTATATGACGTCATGCGGGTCCCGGCACCGCGTACACGTCGCACATGAAATTTGCACATAACACAAACTCATACGTATATGACATTACACGGGGCCAGGCACCGCCCACCCGTCTCTTACTAATCACGTAGATGATGCGATCCCATATGTATATGACGTTACATGAGGCCAGGCACCGCACACTCATCGCAAACCAAACGCGGCTCCTTCTCGACTTTTCCAATATTGCAGCTTGGATTTGCGCACCCACCATGATAGGTACATGATGGGTACGCAACTCCAGTATTTTTAGAAGAAAAAAATATACACATATTTTAAAAGACATAGGACATTACATAATTAAATTAAAATGAAAAAAAGAAAATAATTATAGAACATTAGAGATACAAAATATCTTTTTTTTACTTGTATTTACAGAAAAACATAAAAGGCTTTATAAATATTACATTTACAAATCAGCATTTAAAAAACCATACAAATTCACAGAAAAAAACATAGGTTTCTGGCCCGTTATAGTTGAAAATTAGCATTTAAAAAACTTTAGTAATTCACTGAAAAAACCATAGGTTTCAGGGACGTTATAGTTAGAATTTAGCATTTAAAAAACCTTAGAAATTAACTGAAAAAAACATAGGTTTCATTGACGTTATAGTTAGTTGGGCATTTTATTCATACAAAGCCAGAGAAATTCCTCCATTATAGTTAATTCAGCTAACAACAACTCACGCCCCCTCAGTGCACTGCTGATAACTTCACATATTACATTGTTCATGACATGTAGGTGACATCACTGATGATATCACTGATGAAATCTCAAATTACATCACTGATGACATCATCCACTTGAAAATCTGATCCACCCATACAGCTGTTTCAACATGCACTCTTGAACCCATACACCCAGTGAATCAACCACTCAAACATCTGTGCACAGAGTCACACACCTCCCACCCACACAATCACACTCAGTGTCCCATACAAATACTCAGGCAACAAATCAATAACCCATATAGACAGTCATGTGGCTAATGACCACCCCATGCAGGAGCTTACACACCATCAGAGAAACTAAACTGTGTAAATGTCTGAATCAGTTACTAACCCATGCATTCAGTAAGACACATTTAATCACTCACTTATATAGTCAGTCATGCACCTACTAAATCATCCATTCAGACACTTATACACCCACTCATTCTTCAATACACCTTGCATATATATAAAACATATTTAAACTTTATAGAAACATACAGTCACTGGATGATGTCATCAGGGAAGTCATTTGAGATGTCATCAGTGATGCCATCAGTGATGTCACTGACCATGTCATGAATGATGTAATATGTGATGTCATCAGCAGTGCATTGCAGGGGCGCGAGTTATAGTTAGCTGAACTATTTAACTATATATATATATTATTCATCAAACAGTCCAAAAGGAAAGCGCTCTTCTCACAGAGGGTGCCGGTGTCGAAGGCAGTCTCCCCCTCGCTATTCAATGTTGCCACCAAAGTATTTCCACTACGGAAATCACCGCACTACGAGAGAACAAGTTATTGCAAACGTGCTGTTATTCACCCTTAGAGCTTCCACCAATGCGTTTCAACCCACACAGGTCTTGCTCACAGTAATGACTGCAAAGGATTTCAAGGCCAGGGCAAAAATGTGGGTTAACAGGGGGCATACCTGCCTGTTAACCCTCTGGAGATGTTATTCATGAAACAAACCTCCATTAATTTTAACCTTTGCTAGTGGACCAGAATTTGGCCTGGGCATAGTTTGCTGTGTTTTGCTGCGCGGAACTCTGCGAAGTCACAAAAAATTCTACAAAGTTCCACGAGTAGTAAAGTGCAGTACGCACTGCTATTCGTGCTAGTATTCCTGCTGCTCAGGTAGAAATCCTACCTGAGCTGTAGCTCGCGCTTGTTAACTTATTGTTTACGATCGCAAACTTACAGTTCACAATCGCAACCTGGGAAAAAACTGCGCTGCACATCGTGAAGCGGAGTTTTCTGCACCCCGCGAGCTCCATTGAGGATGGAGTGGTTGAAGCCTGATCAATGTGAGTGTATTTATGTAGGGATCACTTTGACCAGGCACAGGGCCAACACCTTGGCCAGTGTTTTAACCACAGTTTTTAAAAACAAGTTAGGCCTACATGATGCACACTACTCTGGGTTTTCCTGTAGTTACTGAGACCACAATGGTTACCATTCTCTGATTTTGCAGCAATGCTCCTCTTTACTTCTTTTCTCAAACCTTTTTAAGAGGTAAGAGGCTAATGCGGAGGCCATCTATTTGTACCGTTCGATCGGAACTCCATTGTGGATCACTGCCTTGTATGGGTTGAACTCACGTATCACTTTCACAAGCTCCTTTTAAGTAGTGTGATTCATTACCTCGTGGAGGTGATGTTGAGTAGCACAGTGGATCGCTTTGGCATCTTCCGTAGTCAGGTCTCTACATTCTCTTTGTTTTAAAGCTAGAGCGTGTTTGGCCTCTGGGCTTTGTAATGTGATGAGGCTTTGCTCCTACGACTGAATCTACCTCTCAAGTTCTTCTAACTTGGACCTTTTGTCCATTCTGTGCCCCGTTTATAGCCCTAAACCCCTCCTTGTTCTGTGGCCCAAACTGAACACGCCCATGTCGGAAAGTGGTCTGATATGCCGTGTATCAAGTGTCACACTTCTGAGTAATGGTGAGTCTGGGGGGTGAGTGTGAGGAGGTAATTATTCATGAAAGACTGCCATGTGCCCCTGAATGGAAAGTGTATTGGTGTTCCCTAGGGTTGGGTGTTTGCTCGATGCTCATCAGCCCAATAGCATTCAGGAAATTTGACAGCGGTCAGTGGGTAGTCCTCACCCTTCGGGGCGATTGGTCACATATGTCTCTGAACGCAAGTTTGAAATCTCCACCCAATAAATAATTTGTTGAAACAACAGAGTGCACAGATCAGGGAAAGTGATGTTCCGGAGATGAGGCAGAATGTAAACTGACTAGAGGTTAAATGTCAGTTCAATCCTGGAAGATTTTGGTTTTTTTGAAGTTTTATTTAGCACAACCTCGGATTGACGGCTTTTGAGCTCTTTAACTGACAACCAGATTACATTACATAAGTTCTGGAAGTTTTTTTTAAGACACAGGAGCATTAAGTAATTTGACTAGGGTCACAGTATGTTGTTCGGATGCCGGGATGTGACCCGGGTTCTAAAGTCAGCATCTCTAGCCACATCTTCTCCACTTATTGTATGTTACACAACTGCGGAGTAGCCCGGAGTCTCTGAGTTTCCAGGAAAAGCAGGTGTTTGAATTTAGGTCTCTAGTTGGCAGAGGTATGCAGCATGTCCGATCAGGGACCACAATCCTAGTCTTGGCAAGTCACAACACAGCCCAAATTATTCTGTGCTCACCCTATGATAGCTTGGCACATAGCAGGCAGGTTTAACTTAGAATGTAATGTGTAAAGTATGTGTGCGATGATGCACACAATAACACTGTGTAAACACCCCAAACAACTCCACAAAAATGTAAAAATATAACGTATGACTTTATAGATAAAACAAGAACAAAATGGCAAATATCCAATGAATGGAAGTTGAGTTATTGAAATTGGCAGAAACAAATGCAATAAAGTGCTTAGATGCAAGTTTCTCTAGAGAGGTTCCTATAGGTCGTGCTGGACTGGGGCAAAATCAAAGTTTGGGCTGACTGCAATTGAGTGCCAACACGCTGCGGGGCCCACGCAGGCCCACTGATTTCTGGTTGCACACAGTGAGATGCGTTAATCTTCTCTACGCGGTGAAGGCGATGCGTCAGTACTGAAGATGAGTGCCAGAGTTGAGCGGTGTCGAGCAATGCGCCAGTTGCTACCACGCAGTTGATAAGATGCATCAATCTCACCAAGCTGCAGTGATACGCTGTCTAATGCATCAATCTCTGGAGGCAACGAGCTGGTTCTGAGGCAATGTACCAATTTTACTCCTACAACCGGGTTGATGTGCCAGTTCTGCTATACGCAGACAGGAGATGCATTGAAATCTGTGTTGCAAGTACCTGGGTACTCCCAGTGAGTCAGGCACAGGAGCAGGGGTAAAAACGTTGTTTTCCTGAGTCTCAAGCAACAGGGGGCAAGCTACAAGCCCTTGGAGATCACTTGGAGGAAAGGCAGAGTCCAACTCTCATTTAGCAGAGTCAAGGAGCCGCTGGCAACAGGGCAACAAACACAACAGCAGGCCTTCCAGATCAGCAGTGCAGTTAAGATCTTTGAGCAGCACATCAGTTTTTCTGACTGAGGTACAGTGTAGGTCCCGAAGTGTCTGATTTGATGAGGGTCAGAGATAGGGCTGGCCAGAGCTCACAGAGGGACCAGAAAACTCTGCAGAATTCCACTGAGTTGCACGGGTGGGTGGAGTATTGCTCAGCCTACCTCCAGACTCAAGACATGTTGGAGAAAGTGCAGCACGGCCACGGAGCTGCAACACCCACTCAAGCATCAAATAAAATCACAAGCAGCCTTAATCGTCTGTATAAGAGCCAGACTTACATGGATGTGTAAATATAATTGATGACCGTTTAACCTTTCCACTCAC